>NW_015670897.1:912442-923916 GCF_001515625.1 Sinocyclocheilus rhinocerous | reverse complement strand
ACACAAACTCACACACACACACACACACTCACACTCACTCACACGTACACACACACACACACACACACACGCACGCACGCACGCACGCACACACACACACACACTCACACTCACACTCACTCTCACTCACACTCACACTCACACACACAGGTTTGTTTTTGTGAAAAGTGGGGACATCCCATAGGCGTAATGGTTTTTATACTGTACAAACTGTATGTGCTATTGCCCTACACCAACCCTACCCCTAAACCTACCCCTCACAGGAAACTTTGTGCTATTTCAGATTTTCAATACACTCCATTCTGTGTGATTTATATGCGTTTTGAAAAGTGGGGACATGGGGTAATGTCCTGGAAAGTCACCTTCTCCTTGTAATACCTATGTCATACCCTTGTCATTATACAAATTTATGTCCTCATTTGTCACAAAAACGCACACACACACACACACACACTGATGCACCTGAGATGAGCCGCCGCCAGAGTTTATTTGTCTCTTGGTGGATTTTGTGGCTCATTTCAGCTTCATCAGAGCAGAACAAGCAGCACATGATAAGAATAGGACGACGGGTGAGAAATACGACCCCCATATGGAGCCGCCGTGTGTTTGAGCGACAAGAGCTTTCCTCCTTGACATCATCATCATCTGTGCTGGTGTTTCAGATCTAGAGAGATGACTGGATGATTGAAATATTCCATTAGTTTTCATTATGTAGGCAGAAAGCTATTCCGCTCCGCTCCCAAAACATGAATGTTGGTTCAGTGACATGATTCCCACAGCGATCTGTGAGCTGCACAATGACGAGGTTAAATCCAGGACCTAAAATATCCGTTTTAAAATGATGGATGCATTTCTTTTTTTAGAAAACCATCTATAATCAGCTACTTTAAAGGAGTAGCTTAACCAAAAATGAAAATTTGCTGAAAATGTCCTCACCCTCAGACCATCCAAGACGTAGATGAGTTTGTTTCTTCATCAGATCTGGAGAAATGTAGCATTGCATCAGTGTCTCAGCAATGGATGCTCTGCAGTGAATGGGTGCTGTCAGAATGAGAGTCCAGTCTTCTCCAGATGTTAACTGATGGACTGGAGTGGTGTGGATTACTTGTGGATTATTGTGATGTTTTTATCAGCTGTTTGGACTCTCATTCTGACGGCACCCATTCACTGCAGAGCATCCATTGCTGAGACACTGATGCAATGCTACATTTCTCCAAATATGCTCCCATAAAGAAACAAACTGGTCTGAGGGTGAGAAAACTTTCAACAAATTTCTTTTTTGGGTGAACTATTCCCTTAAAGGACCCAGAAACCAAAACAATGATCTGAAGAAACTATTATAATAATGATTTTAAGAGTAGAAAAGCCATTCTGTTGCTCAAACAGTGATGCATTGCGCTAGCAACACCAAACTCATGGCTTTCATTCTCAGGGAATGTGTGAACTAGTAAAATGTATAGAGTAGTCAACATTTGAAGTGAATCAAAGAAGTTCATCAAAGTTGTCCTAAGACAAGAATGGTTATTGTTTTGGTTTTAGGACAACTTTGATGAAAGGTTTTGATCCACTTCAAATGTTGACTACTGTATTACAGTGCAAGTCACTTTGGATGAAAGCATCTGCCAAATGCATGAAAGAAAACTCACACATGAGATCTTTCATTTTACAGTTGTTTCTCCTAAACAGCAATGAAAGCATATGGAGGCTTTTGCAGATGTTTCTTCTGGGAAAAAGACCCAGTAATCTAACATCTCCTCTAGAGTTTCAGTAGAGATTGCATCAGATTCCCGTGCTTATCCACATTGATTTCATAGCTCTTGCCATGTTTATTCTTATGCATTTGACAGATGCTTTGCATTGCAGTGAAGGCGCAATATGCATTCTCTTGCATTCAGACTAATGACTCGTTTATTTCTCCTGAGGGATTTTAGTTGATGCTTTGATGAACCGTAACTGAGAACTCAATTAAATCTTCTCAGTCCTGAAAGATCAACCTCTCAGCATTAAAATGAAAGTTTCCCTGGGCAATGTAAGACTGTATCTATGCAAATTGTTGGATAAGATATAACAAAATAAAGGGATGAACTCTACATGACATTGACTGCACATCGTGGTCCACAAACTGCAAGCGCTGCATCTCGAGGAGCGTCGTCTCAATCTCATTAACTCCCCATCAGCGTGTGTGTGTGTGTGTGTGTGTGTGTATGTGTGTGTGTGTGTGCGTGTCTGTGTGTGGATGGCTTATGCAAATGCAGCTCTGTTGATGGAAAGCAGAACTAATTGAGTGAAACTGAAGCAGTGCTACTGAGAGATGTGTTGTAAACGCCTGTTTTGTGCAGCATTTTTAGCCTCTTCACACTCTCTTCGCCCCTTTGAACAGATGATTGGCAGCAGAGCAGAGGATTATGGGATACCCAATGTAAAATAGTGTTTGGTAATGGACCAGTTTTCCCAATAAGCTTTGTTTGTTATTTTTGTCCAGTAGGATTTAAGGTTGTTTTTTTGTTGTTGTTTAAGATTGATATTTATATTTAAAAATTTTTGTTAAATATATTTTTGTAGGATTTAAGGTTTTATATATTTAAAACACATATGTTAGTAATTTATTTTGTCCAGTAGGATTGAAGCTTTTTTTTTAACTGTAAGATTGACATTAATATTTAACATTTGATTATTTTATGTATTTTTTTCCCCCTGTTGGATTTAATATTTTTAGTTTAAGATTGATACATATATTTAATTTTTTAAATATTTTTTGTCATTAATATTTAACATGTAATTATTTTATTTTGTAATTTTTTTTGTCCAGTATAGAATTTATGTTTATTTTTTTAGTTTAAGATTGAAATTAGCATTTAACATTTATGTTAATTATTTATTTTGTCCAGTAGGATTTTTTAAGATATATGTTTAAGATAGAAGTATATTTAATACACTACACTACAAAAAAAAAAAAGTATACAGTATAACAAGTAAACAGTATATTGATGGCACCAATCAGTATAATGGTTGCATTATTGTTTATAACACATATTTAGGTCAAATTAAGCCGTTTTAGAGGCTGAATCGGTCATTTTTTCCTAGCACTCTTTTGTTTACAATCAAAGAAAGACAGAATGAAGGATAAAAGCAGAAAGATGCTGTTGTGTCATGTAGAGACGAGCGAGGACAGGAGAGACTCTGGCAATCCCTCACATTCTCCTTCCTCTGTGCGGAAATGTGACTGATGAATAATTCATTCCGCTGTGGCCGTGAATAATGAATGAGCCCCGTGTGATTAAAGAGAGGTATGTTAATTAAGAGAGAGAGAGAACAAGTGTGTGTGTGTGCGCTATAAAATCATCAGCCAACACATTCAATAATGTTAATGTCATTAACTTGAAAATATGATGCAGAGCAACAACTCCATAAACGCAGTTATGCCCTAAAATTCAAGATATTGGGGCAAAAATACCCCTGTATGAGTTTTTGTCTCATATTTATATTATATGATAAGCAATATCACACCAGCAGCGAGAGCAATATCACACGAGTGCTGTTTTTGTTACGAAGAACAAGTGCAAATGTGACTTTATACAGTTCAGTAAATAAGAAGCAAATGTTGTGTTATATTTTAAACACAGTATTGTGTGTTTTTGTTCAATTTTGCCAATGAAAATATTACCTAAAGCCAGAGCAGAACTGTTGTGCGTCTGTGAGCAACACGGTGTTTCGTTTCTGAATGAATCCGCGTTTTGAACGAATCATGTGAATCAATGATTCAAAGGCCCATTCATAGAGAGAGCCGTTTACTTCGTTCCTGAGTGAATCAGCCGTTTGAACGAATCGACTACAAAATATGATGCAGAGCAACAACTCCATAAACGCAGTTATGCCCTAAAATTCAAGATATTGGGGCAAAAATACCCCTGTATGAGTTTTTGTCTCATATTTATATTATATGATAAGCAATATCACACCAGCAGCGAGAGCAATATCACACGAGTGCTGTTTTTGTTACGAAGAACAAGTGCAAATGTGACTTTATACAGTTCAGTAAATAAGAAGCAAATGTTGTGTTATATTTTAAACACAGTATTGTGTGTTTTTGTTCAATTTTGCCAATGAAAATATTACCTAAAGCCAGAGCAGAACTGTTGTGCGTCTGTGAGCAACACGGTGTTTCGTTTCTGAATGAATCCGCGTTTTGAACGAATCATGTGAATCAATGATTCAAAGGCCCATAGAGAGAGAGAGCCGTTTACTTCGTTCCTGAGTGAATCAGCCGTTTGAACGAATCGACTCATAAAGATATTTACTGCCACTTGCTGTTAGTTTTAGTTTCTTCTTTAGAGTATCATTTCATTTATTAAAAAAACATAAATAAATTAAAAAACATTAAAGGGATAGTTCACCAAAAATAAATAAATAAATAAATAAATTCTGTCATCATTTACTCACTCTCATGTTGACTTACTTTCTTTTGTACAACATAAAATGTTATTTTGAAGAATGTTGGTAACTAAGCTGTTTTGGTCACCAGTGACTTTCATTGCATGAACAAAAATACTGAGATGTTTCTCAATTTATCTTCTTTTATGTTCCATACTTTAAGCTGTTGTAGCCTAGCCTTAATTCCTAATTGCATCTACTTTCGGAAGGCCAAATAAAGTGCTTTTGCTTTAGCACTGAATCACACAGCGTCTCGCTGACATTCTGCATCAACACTACTGCTGTTCCTGAAACCACGCCTTCTTTCTTTGCGTGCACATTTGGGCGGCATTATGCTAATATTTCCACATAGTGACGTAGATATGTGGGGGCGTGTTAGAACGAGCCGTTTTAGGTAGGTGTGGCTGACTCTTAACTTTTATAAAGAATATCTCTTTGGATTTGAGACTTTAGTCTTTGCAACTTTACAGATCTTCTTTATGCACCAAGAGCTTGTAACACTCCAAAGAGAAAGGAAAACTTGAAATCGCATCATATGACCCCTTTAACACAATAATAGCTTTAAATGATCTTTTCGGGGTATTTTCACAGCCAAATTTAGTTTGCGATGAATTAGATTAATTAATCGCAGCACCCTGTAATTAATTAGATTAAAAATTTTATTCGACCTGCAGCCCTATGTAGAAACGTACAATTTGGACATATTTACGTATCTAAAACATAAACATTATTATATGTTTACAACTAAAAAACATAAAATATTTATTGAATCTATGTCATAAAGATATTTGTATATATGCTCTTATTTCATTTTATTGATAAATAAAAAAAAGTAAATTTTTGGATTTGTAACAAGTGCGAAATTTTACGTTTCATAAAGATCGCTGAATAAAGGCTTGAAATTTCACAATCGTATGGATTATGAAGATTTGGATTACAGTTCACTAATAAAACTGATTACTTTCGTGATTTTATCGTGCATCTTCGGTGTATTTTGTATATGGTCAGTAACAGCATGTCGGAGAAAACGCCTTTTGTGTCCCATGGCTAAGAGTAAATATTGCTTGATAAGTAATGGTTAAACGAGTGCAGAAATGTTATTCATTGTAAGGGTTTAAACTGTAGTCTTATTTAACATCGTATGGATTATGAAGATTTGGATTACAGTTCACTAATAAAACTGATTACTTTCGTGATTTTATCGTGCATCTTCGGTGTATTTTGTATATGGTCAGTAACAGCATGTCGGAGAAAACGCCTTTTGTGTCCCATGGCTAAGAGTAAATATTGCTTGATAAGTAATGGTTAAACGAGTGCAGAAATGTTATTCATTGTAAGGGTTTAAACTGTAGTCTTGTTTAACATGTATTCTTCTAAACGAGTTGGCAGCAGAAATCACACGGAACAGAATGAAATGTTATATTGCATATATTACATTTTATATTAAGTGAGTGAGTAAACTACGTTTAATAAATGCGATTGCAGGCAATGACAGCTGAATACAAAAAAATCTAAATGTTAATGCCACGATTTCAGTATTTACAAGGACTCTTTTGTACGTCTGTAAAGTTATTATGTAAAGAATTTATGTTTAGATGCTGTCATTACATCAGTATTGTAGGCTTAGATGTTGTCAGTACGTCTATATTGTACTATTCAGTGTCTATGCAAATGTATGTAAATGTATGTGTGGTAGAACCACATTTTACGTAAAAAATACATCCGAATACTCATGAGGTCACATTGTATTCTGTTTCTGTCTGGCTCAGGTTCGCCCTTCTTTGTGCATCTGCACAAAATTATTTCTTACTCAGTGTTTTTGTCTTGTTTTCCAGTATTTTGCAATTCATAAATCAAGTTACGTTTACTTGAGGAGCAACATGAGTCTTGTTTGCTGAGAATTAAGTGAGTTATAATATCTGCCAGCAGGGTCAGAAAAATATTCTTGTTTTCCCTTTGAATTAACTTTATTATTCTTGATCCATTTTTCCCCTTGTTTTAAGCAAAAACTTAAACTTACATTTTTGGTGTGTTTTCCAGAAAACAAGCATATCTTAAGTCATTTAGCTTCTTTAGTGAATATATTTTGATTTAAGAATGTTTAGATATTTACACTGGAAAACAAGACAAAAATACTAAGTCAGAAAATCATTTTATTTGCAGTGTGTGGGATTTTTTCCAGCAGGTGAATATGGTTCATCTGATCACATGCGCACATTTCTCCTCAACAACACGATTGGAGGAATCATTGATGGTTTTTTTCATGTGTGCATTTGTGGGATCGAGTGTTTTGTTGTGCATGTGTGGGAAGACTATGAATATGAATGTGTGTGTGTGTAGGTGGTAAATAATGTTTTTGTGTGATAAAAATATAAAAGAGCGTCTGCTGTGTGTGTCAATAAATCTACGTCAGGTCTCAGCGTGGGTTTTCTTCCTCAAGTGCTTTCATATTTTTGTATGAATATGGGTTATTGTTACAATTATTGTTTACTTAGCTTATTTAGACTTTTTTAAACAGAAACAATAGTCTTGTTATAAATATGTATACACTGTAAAAAAAAAACAATTTGTTTAGTCAACTTAAAAAACTTTGTTACCCCGCCGCCTTAAAAATTTTTTTATCTTAATTTGTTTCGGTGTGATGCAGTTGTTTCAACAAGCGTTTTTGAGTTGAAACAACAGTTATACTAGTTCACTCAACTTTCAGCTTAGTTGAGGGCCAATAAACTTACATTTTCTTGTTCTCTGGACAATTTATAAATTTGAAATTTTAATTTTTTTTATAAAAAAATTGAAATGGCAAAATCTCAAAATAATTTTTTACAGTGTATGTGTGTGTGTGTTTCAGAAGCGTTATGTAAGGTGTGCGTTGAAAAACAATATGTGATTGTATGTGGGATGTTTTTGTTGATTGCATTGCATTGCATTATGGGAAATAAACCTTTGCACATTTGAGAAACATTTAGAGAAAATTCTGTGGGATGTTGAATTGTGTTTGTGTACCTACTTTAACATATTTTGAGGACAATAAATAAGGTATTTTTTGTTTTTTTTGTAACACTAAAAGCCTTTATGTATAGTGCATTTTAAATGCATTATATGTGCATGTAATGCATTGTATCATTTCATAAATAATTATAACCAAAGTTAAAATGCATTATAATATTTGAAGGTTTGTGTGTCGTGTTTTAATGCATTATATTTTCTAAAGGTGTAACAATGAATAGATAAGTATTATAGTGTATTATAACTGTGGTTACAATTACAATTATTCATGAGATCATACAATGCATTATAAGGTGCATTACAAGGTGTAATTAATGCATTAAAACTACTTTTACAATGCATTTCATATATAAAGGTTTTAAATAAAGTCTAAAAGTTTTTTTTTATCCTCCTGTTGTTTTAAAAACTGGGTACAACTATTGTGTTTGTGATTTCCATGCAATTTGCCAAAAATCGACACTATGACAGAAAGCTTTTATTGTAGCTCATCAGAGACTAAGTAAACTTATATTTCATAATTTCTCATGTAAGCCTAGCCTATTTCATATTTAGTCTTCGTTGACAAACTTGTTTTCTGTTTTGTAACTTGACTCTGTACTGTTTTTCAGTGTTTTTTTTGTTTTTTTTGGCAAATTGCATGGAAACTAATTGATCACAGCACAAAAGTGGTAACAAAGTCTTTACAGTATTTCCAAAACACATCTATGTTGAAACTTTGCATGGAAATTCATAACCCTAAATGAGAAATATCCACAAAATTAAAAGAAATAAATAGTCAAAAAATCAAGTGTGGGTCAAACTGACCAAAATACAACAGAAGGGTTAAAATTGTAAAAATGCATAAAGTTTTCTAGGTTTAGGATGTTAGGTTATAGTATTTATAACTAGCTGTATAAACTATAGAAGTCAATGCAGTGTCCCCATTTAGATAGCTGAGTAAACGTGTGTGTTTGTGTGTGTGTTTGTTGCAGAGGAATGACGCAAAACATTCACTCTTTCCACTCACACACACTTACCTTTTATACAGACTTACCTTTTACATCTTTCCCTCTCTTACGTATTTTCCATCACAGCTCTGTCCCATGAGACACATATGAGGAACGACCCCTGTGATTAATTATTAAAATATAGAGTGTTGGTCATTTCATCAGTGAACACTTGCCCTTAAGTCTCTTTTATGGTGAAAATATGAATTTTAATTTCCGTTTTATGCCAGCTTTAAAGTTAATTAACCCTGTAAATCCTGACATATGAAATGCGTTCCTGCTTTTGAGAAATATGTGATATGTAAATCCTTTTTTTTTTTTACGGAATAGTTTATTGAACCTTTAGAAAAGAAAATCTAAGAAATGTTTGCATGTGTTTTTTTGTTGAGTATCAGTCATATTTGATCCATCAGGCTTGTATGGCTCATATAGTCTGATATAGTAAGAATATGAATAGTTCAGTGTTATTTAGAGTTATGTTATTTGGTGCAGCTGCTGATATTTATATGATGAAATTCTGATGCTTGTAAATCAATCTGTTTTATATATTACATATTTACTAGACATATATATATATATATATATATATATTTTGTTTAATTTCAATGAAATTATGTGTTATGATGCAACGGCCGTACCGGTGTTCAAATAAGCAGAGTATGATGGTGATCATGTCCTAAAAGACGTGATGAACAATATCATAACAATGTGATAAGCTGATAGAGACAGCATTGAATTAGTGGTACGTCAATACAAGGGTGTATACAACCTAGTCGAAACCGAAACCACTGAGACAAGCAGCTCAGATCATAACTGAGGCTGAGTAGGCGCGTGCGCTGCTCGCACTGACAGCACATGTGAGGCAAGCGACGACACATCTTGGTTATAAAACCTCGCGAAAGTGCTGGGTGACGACCAACCTGCCGCCATGCAAATGTCCTAAATAGACATGCCATTTGCCCAAGCCCACGAGGACGCGAGTCCGCGGGTTGAGTAGGCCCGAACCCCTATAGGACATTTCACGCCCTTAGAGCCATAAGCCAAAGCAATTGCGTCGACGATCCAGTGTGACAGCCTTTGCTTGGACACAGGCAGGCCTTTTGTGCGCCAGCATACAAATAGCTGGTCCGAGAGCCTGAACTGTCTACAGCACTCGGTATAAATGCGCACCGCACGTACAGGGCACAGCAAAAGTGTATTAAGCGGCTCCGGCCCGGCCAGTGTTTTGGGACGGAAAGCAGATAGTGTTATGACCTGCGCTTTAAATGGAGTCGAAAGCACTTTAGGCACATAACCCTTCCTAGGCTTTAAGTCTGCAATCACCTGGCCCAAACTCAATACACGAGCCGTCAACTGACAGCGCTTGCAGGTCCCCAACTCGCTTAACAGAGGCCAGCGCGAGCAGGAGCGCTGTCTTGAGAGAGAGCGCACGCAAGCTCGCTGATTGTATGGCCTCAAATGGGCTTTTTCTTTTTCTTTTTGGCTCTTGAAGGAAGGCAAGAATTATTGGTATTGGGTAGTTGAATGGGTCTTCACCCCGCGACCCGCGCCAGCCGCAGCAGCGGCCGCGAGCTCACGCCCCCTTGGTGATTTATAGACGCTACCACTGTCATGCTGTCCATCCTGACGAGAACGTGACGGTGGAGAATGTCCGGGAGAAAGCACTCAAGCGCTAGGTTTACAGCACGGAGCTCCAGACAGTTTATGTGCCACAACTTCTCCGTTTCTGACCACGTTCCGAAGGCTGGTCTGCCGTTGCATACGTTGTAACAGTCTTTCTCCAGATCACTTGGCCAATAAGAACACCCCGGCGATACAGAGTCATATCGCGCCAAGGGGTCAGCGCATCCCAGCAGTCGCGCGTCACTTTGATGCGCAAGGTGCCCGTGCGCCATGCGCTCTGTGGCACCCGGCCCTTTAGCCAGAGCTGAAGCGGTCGCATATGTAGGAGCCCTAGTTTGCACACTGTCGAAGCGGCAGCCATCTTGCCGAGCGTCCTCTGAAAGCATTTCAGCGGGGGAGAGTGCCCTAACTTGAAGACTGCGAGAGAGCTGATTAGTTTTAGTGTGCGCTCCTCCGACAGACACGCTCGCATATTGATTGAATTCAGCTCCACTCCTAAAAAGGAGATGTTCTGGCTCGGTATCAGCATGCTCTTTTGCATATTCGCAGTCAACCCTAAGCTCTGAAGATGAGTGAGGAGTCTGAGCTTGTTGGTGAGCAGCGCGCTCTCTGATTGGGCTAAGACTAGCCAATCGTCGAGATAGTTCAGGATGCACATTCCACTCTGCTTCAGAGGAAAGAGAGAGGCATCCATGCATTTCGTAAACGTACGAGGGGCCAGGGATAAACCGAAGGGTAGAACTGTGAATTGGTACGCTATCCCCTCAAATGTAAATCTCAGGAAACGCCTGTGGCGAGGGGCTACCTGAATGTGAAAATAAGCATCCTTTAAATCCAAAGAGATAAACCAATCTCTCGGTCTGATGTGTGAGAGGATTTGTCTAAGCGTAATCATTTTGAAAAAGCGCGCGATTCAGCAGTCTCAGGTCCAAGGTCTAGGTGACAATGGGTGAGGCAGACTGCACACCATGAGGGATAGCTCGCTGTTGGGGGGTGGGGAGTTTAATACCACACGAGTGTGAGAGTGAGTGATGGGGGAGAGGGGAGTGAGAGGAGGAGAATTGCTTTGATATTGAGGTGAGTTTTGTATGTTTTTCGACTTTATTGCACTGCATAGTGGAACAGTCAAAACACAAACATGATAATTGCTCTCGCCGCCCACAACAGGCAGGGGGGCATGGTGAACACACACAGCAGAGCGAGCAGACTTTTTCAGTGGCTCGTCTTCGGCGCTGGATGCAGATTTCCTCCTCCGAGAGACAGCATCAGGAACGCGGCTTTGATTCCGGTGCCGGTGCCGGTGGCCTGCCGTCTCTGTCAGGGCGGCGTCTCTGGCCCTTCGAGCCCTGACGGCACTTCGGCCAAGGCTGTCTTGGTCTCACCGCCGGCTCATGTTCGCGCTGAAGCTGCTTGGCAAAAAGGGTCCGG
>NW_015670897.1:901674-912423 GCF_001515625.1 Sinocyclocheilus rhinocerous | reverse complement strand
CCTCCATGGCACCGAAGGACACCACATCTTGAGCGATGGGGGAGACGCGGAGAACAGCGGTCATGGAGCGCACTGGAAGGGGACCTGACCCTGACAGATCCGCATCAGAAGCTCGCGCCACTTTCCTCCTTGGCTCGAAAGAGGCTGCAGAGGAAGAGCGCGGCAGGGCTAGTTGGGCGAGTTCATTGCTTTGGACGATGGCCACATGGAGCTTGAGAGTCCGGAGCTCATACCTCCGCAGTGGGGGCAGTCCGACCCCCCAAGCGGCGCCTCTGCGTGGGCACGACCCAGGCAGAAGACGCACGAATTGTGGCCATCAGAAAGTTCAATTGGCTCTGCGCAGGAGAGGCAATCGCGAGTCATCCTTGTTTCTGAAGCTCACCGGAACACAGCAGGGGAAGAGAAGGCGTGTCCGCTGCAGCGTGTAGATCACCGTGAGTAGTCTTGTTGATAGGCTTCTTGCTTCTCGTAGAAGGTTGGCTAAGGAAAAATATTCTGAATAGATGACATACAAGCGCTGCTTTATATAGAGTGGGAGACCCTCATATTTCGCGCACTTGAACGCCATTGGCCAGTTTCACTGGCGTGATTCAAAAAGGCTTCAGTAGTATTTGGAGGAAAGGGTAATTCCCATAGCAATGTAGAGTGACCGAATCGAAAGGGAACTGCGACCATATTCAGGTGAGGAAAACGGTTTACTGCTACCTAGTGAAAACAATCCATTAATATGAGGAGCTGCAGCTCAAAATACACGTTAAGTGGAAACATTGTGCATTATGATCGAGTTTGTAGCTTAATTCTCTATATTTGAAATAGTTTGAGCAATGCAGTTCAGTTGGTGGCAGGCCGAAATTACAACAGTGGTTAAACACATATATTTAATTGTTTGATCAAAATTATTGCTAGGGACAATTTAGTAATCGCTGGATATTGGTAGACATGAAATAGCATCCCTACTCAATTCTACGCCCTTGTTCCATAAATATAATTTAGTACCATAAAATCCCCTAAAAATACAAAATATTAAATGAAAACCATTATCAAATTAAAATATAGTATTCATTTCATTGACATAAAAAAGGTAATTTTTAACCACCATGCAAGCAGCATCAGATGTTTAACTGGAAAACAAGTCAAAAATAACTAATCAAGAACTGATGTCATTGTAGTTTATTTTTATTGTTTGTTTGGCATGTTTCAGTGTGGACTGATTTGTGAATCGGAAAATACAAAATATTAAATGAAAACCATTATCAAATTAAAATATAGTATTCATTTCATTGACATAAAAAAGGTAATTTTTAACCACCATGCAAGCAGCATCAGATGTTTAACTGGAAAACAAGTCAAAAATAACTAATCAAGAACTGATGTCATTGTAGTTTATTTTTATTGTTTGTTTGACATGTTTCAGTGTGGACTGATTTGTGAATCGGTCACAATGTATGATGCAGCTTTGCTGAGAGACTCTTATTGAATGTTGAGAACAGTGTCGGACCCAAAGCATATTAATTCTCTCATCTCTGTTTCAGTAATGAGGCTCATTCTCTTAAAACAGACAGATCCGTGGTTTTCCGGCAGCTTTCGTTCCTTAAGACACTGAATCAGCTGCACCAATAACCCGGCGTTGACGTTCCCAGAGCCTTTAATGCCGGCTGGATCTCTCACGCTTTTAGCAAATCCTCAACAATGGACGTTATACTTGGTGCAGCTTCCTGTATGTAGAGTTTGTTAAGAGCTTGATGTGTTTGCTCAAGATTATGAAATCTAATAACTCAGGATTTGTGACCTGTGAACAGCATCTCTCTCTGTTCACAGTTGGCGACACGAGTAGATCAGCGGCCGACGCGGCCCAACTTCCTACTTCCTCTTCCTGCTGTTGAGCTGGCGAGAGAAGCGCGGTTTGTGAAAGTGTGCGATAGACGTATGGTAGAGGTCAGTAGGTTAGAGGAAGAGCGGCACGCTGGGAGACCTTCATGTTATATATTGCATTATGTTTTGTTATGTTTTTAGTTTATTTTATGTTGCTTTATGTTTTCAGTTACTTTGTTGTGTTTTAAGTCATCTTATGTCTCTTATGTTTTCAGTTGTTGTATGTTATGTTTTGTTATTTTTTATTTGTTTTATTTTGTAATTTTTTTAAGTTGTTTTATGTTTTAAATTGCGTTGTTTTATGTTAACATTTAAGTTATGTTTTTTGTTTTTATTTTATATTTTGTTTGTTTTGTTATTAAATTGTTTGTTTTAAGATTTTTATGTTTTGTTATTTTTAAGTTGGTTTATTTATTTATTTATTTATTTTTGTTATTTTCAAGTTATGTTATGTTTTAAATTACTTAGTTTTAAGTTGTTTTATGTTAACTTTTAAGTAATGTTTTTTATGTTTTATGTTTGTTTTGTTATTAAGTTGTTTATGTTTTAAGATTTTTATGTTATGGTTTTATGTTTTGTTATTTTAAGTAGTTTTTTCATGTTTTGTTATTAGTTTTAAGTTGTTTTATGATGTCTTATGTTAATTTTTAAGTTATGTTTTATGTTTTTGTTAAGTTGTCATATTTTAAGTTTTTATGTTATGTTTAGTTATTTTTAAGATGTTTTATCGTGTTTATGTTAATTTTTAATTTATGTTTTTATGCTTTTATACTTTGTTTTTGTTATTGTTTAAGTTGTTTATCTTAATGTTTTTGCTTAGTTATCTTAAGTTTTTTTTATGTTTTAAGTTGCTTTTTGTTATGTTTCAGGTTTGTTACTTTTTTAAGGTTGTTTATGTTATGCTTTAAGTTGTTTTGTGTTATGTTTGAAGCTGTTTATGTCATAACATAACTGCAAAACTTAAAGCACTCTATAATTAATTTCAATATTTCTTCTAGTACATTTATTTGTCCTGTTGCTTCTAATTATTTTCTTTTTTCTTATCTTATTGCTGACTCTTCACTTCTCTTCAATTATTCCTCGAGAAAGTTTTACTTACATTAATTAGGCTTGTATTAGTTTTTGCTGTGATATGAAACATAATATTGAGAATTGTGAAATCTTACTAACTATGTGTACTGTTAAAACAACCTTTTTCCAGAAAAAAAATAACCATCTAAAACATGATATATATCATTATCATGAGATAAAATTACTCACATCTTGACATAATATTTTGGTTATATCACCACCCCTTATGTTATGTTAAGTTTATGTTATGTTTATGTAATGTTGTAATTATTTTCTTTTTTCTTATCTTATTGCTGACTGTTCACTTCTCTTCAATTATTCCTCGAGAAAGTTTTACTTACATTAATTAGGCTTGTATTAGTTTTTGCTGTGATATGAAACATAATATTGAGAATTGTGAAATCTTACTAACTATGTGTACAACCTTTTTCCAGAAAAAAAAAAACCATCTAAAACATGATACATATCATTATCATGAGATAAAATTACTCACATCTTGACATAATATTTTGGTTATATCACCACCCCTTATGTTATGTTAAGTTTATGTTATGTTTATGTAATGTTGAGTGGTTTGTACAGGGTTTAGCTCATGTTTGGTTTGAGATCTTTGTCCTGTCGGTGTCCAGTCCTCGAGTCCGCTGAGATCAGCTCACAGGAGACGCGACACAAGAAAATGCAAAACACCCGTCCTAGAAATAGATATGTCTCAACATTTTCCAGCATCAAGACTTTTTTAGCATCGTTATCTGTGAAACACATTCAAGAACAAAGTTCCAGAAATTTCCTTAAATATAAACATTAAATATTAGCACGGATTGCATATGCAAAATTAATAACATGAGACAGACAGAATAGGTTTATTGGTTTGTAGATGTGAGTTGAATTCCAGTGGTTTTTTGCTGTCGGCAGCTGGTAATTCACAACCCATACACATTGTGTTCGGCACAAACCGTGTTTATCCTCGCTGCTAGTTAACCAGTATTTAATGTCATCTGGGTTGTATTTTCTTTTACCTTGTGTAGCTTTATTCATGGTTTTTGAGGATGAGGGCGTCGCTTGACCTGTCCGTGTGGGCATGTCTAATTTAACCTGTTTACAGTAACTTACAGATTAATTTGCCCAAATACTATTTTTCTACTGTAGAGACCTCGACAACAATGATATGGGTAGTTTTCTCCTCCCTTGCAAGTTTTCTTTCCAAACTTTACGTGACTATAGATGCATCAGAGCAGATTTGGGTTGCATCGCAGCAGCAGTGGAGGACCACAGTAGGTTGATGTAGATGATCATATTCTGCTTTTTTTGGAGGTTTGGACTAAGATTAAGATCTGTCTGACAAACTGGGTCAGATCTCAGCTCCATCACTCAGTTTTAGTGATTGCTGATGCAATCGCTGACTTCTGCCATTAGAGACTTGGAGCTCTTTTGACTTGGTCTAGTAAGCAACTATCTGGCAAACGCATTATTCCAGAGAGTTTTGCACATCATATTTCTCAAAATCTCTTGAAATGTATATGTTTACATCTGAGCAAAGTTACCCCAATAATAAATATTTGTAAATAAAAATTACCCTCCAGCTAAGACTGTTTGAAATTATTGATCTGTCTTTACATGTGTCCTTTTTCCCGCCAAATTCCATTTAATTTTTTCCCAAATCCCTTTTTTATTCCATTTTATTTTTTCTGGATTCCATTTTAATGATTTAATTAAATTTGTATTAATCATGTTTAATCATTTGAATTCATAAAACTTTAACAATTTTATAATTTATTACAATTTAAATTTTTTTAAATAAAAATATATAATGTTATTTTAGAATGAAAAATTACTATTATTTTTTTCATTAATTTTTATTAATTTGGATTACTTTTTATTTTTTATATTTTCTGTTTTTATTTTAATTTTTGTTAAAGTTTTTGTAATTATGTTGTAATTATTTTATATATATATATATGTCTATATAGTTTTTATTATTTTTATTTCAGTTTTAGATTGAGTTATTTTAGTACATTAATTTAAATAAAAAACTAAATAAAAATGAGAAATGTTGCCTTGGGAAATTGCTGAATTAAGTACTTTTATCAAATGAACATATATATATTCTCAGTTAATATTCATTTTATTTCAATTCAGAAAAGTAATGTTTTTACGATATTAGTTAACGATAATAATCTGCTTATGATAATTTTTTTCCTTTTTTAATTTTTTTTTATTTATAATCAAATTAAATGTATTATCAAATAAAGACATAAAACAGTCACAATTTAATTAATCTTTTAATTTTAATCAAATTAAAATGAACAATTTCTTTTATTTTTGACACATACAGTGCTGTGGTTTACTGTTAAAATTTTATTTAAACGTCTTTTTGCAGTTTAATATTCATGGACACTAATCCATATTGCAATTGAATTAGTTGGCAGCCCTACTTTTGATTTATTCGTCCAGAATTTGCCAACTTCCTTGACATTCCACATGATACAGTACATTCTATTTTTATGACTGGATTCCGTGATTCCGTCCATGTTTTTCACATCACAGAAATCACAGGACCACATACACACCCTCCTCCAGCGGATATATACATCATTCTGTGTGTTTGGACACATGCACATTATGTCAAGAGTGCAGAGACCAAGTATTTGGAGCAGACCAAACACTGCATTCACTCAAGAGATGTTGTGATGAGGCGCTATAGTTTGGAGATTGACCTCTGACCTTCAGCAAGGAGAGTATGGAACAGCACATACAAAGAACAATGTAATGTCAATAACGTACATTTACAGGATATTTCACCTCGACGCTCTCAGAACAAGAGAAACATAACAATAGATAACTCTATACTGTATATTTACTGTGGTGAATTGAATTGATGGTCTTGTTAAAATAATTGCCTCTGGATCAGTCTGTTCTCAGAAACTTTGGGACTGTTTCTAACAGACTTTCTCTGGTCAAGATCAGACAATTCAGTTTTTATTTTTAGATTTTGATTATTAATAAAAGGGCTGAAGTTGCTCAATGAGGGATTGAAAGTTCGCTTACATGAGCTTGTCAGCGTAATGTTTATTTTAATATTTTTAAACATCTTTTGAAATTTGATATTATGTTTGATAAAGATGTTTAAAAATATTAAAATAAACATGATTTGTGTAATTTGATCAGTAAACAGGAATTAATCAAATCCATTGGTAATACATACTCACCCTTAAACTAAGTAAACTTTTAGTTGTAATTATGAACACATTATCACTGAGTTTTCTTAAACTAAAAGATTTTATGCAACCGGCTATTGGTTTTTGTTAATTATAGAGTTTTACAAAAAAATTAAAGCACAGAAAAGTGATACAGAAAACATGTTCATTGAAATCAATTTTTTTTTCTACCAAAAAAACATGTTTAGTTTTGAAATATTTTGTATAGAGTGAAAATATTTTTTAGAATATTCAGTTTTAATATTTATTATTAATGTACATTTTTTAATCTTCATATTTAATAATAAAATAAATTTTTGGAATATTACATCATTTCATTAATTTTGTAGTAAAAATCAACTTAAGTAGTGAAATAATTAACTTCACAGTAAAAATGATTTTTCAAATGAAAAAAAAAACAAGAAAGTAAATAAAAGTAAAAAAGAAATACTATTTAAATGTTTCTACTTCAAAATTTCATGTTTGATTCAATGTGTTACTTGTTTCTTTGCAATTATTTCTGAAATTCATTAGTACTTTCTGAGTACACCGTTTTTTTAGTATATTCACCTAATTTCAATATTTTAGCAGTGTTATTTTAGTATAATTTATATATTATTTATTAATGTTATGAGTTAGCTTTAATTTTTATATTTTCATTTAAAAACATTTTTTTTGTTATGTGCTTTTGACATTATTACATTTTTTTTTTTTTTAGGTATTTTTGTTTATTGTTAATTGGTTTATTTCAGTTTTAGTTATTTTAGTACTTAAAATAAGCCATAGCCATAGAACTTCGATGCCATAGAAGAACCTTTTTGTCTAAATGGTTCCATAAAGAACCTTTAACATCTGAAGAACCTTTCTGTTTCACAAAAGGTTCTTTGTGGCGAAAGAAGGTTCTTCAGATTACAAAAAGGTAAGAAAGAGATGGTTCTTTAAAGAACCTTTGACTGAATGGTTCTTTGTGGAACCAAAAATGGTTCTTCTATGGCATCGCTTGAAGAACCTTTTGAAGCACCTTTATTTTTAAGAGTGCATGGGAACGATTAAGTAGAGAAGCATCAGAGAAAGAGCCGTTTTAGGTAGGAGTGGTTGACTCTTAACTTTTATAAAGAATATCTCTTTGGATTTGAGACTTTAGTCTTTGCAACTTTACAGATCTTCTTTATGCACCAAGAGCTTGTAACACTCCAAAGAGAAAGGAAAAATTTTAATCGCATCATATGACCCCTTTAACGAAGCTAGGAGAATACTTTTTGTGCGCAAAAGAAAAAAAATAACGACTTTAGGGGCCGTTCACATATCGCGTCTTTTGCGTGCTCAAGTTCGTTATTTCAAATGTAGACTCGCGGCAGGCGCACTCATAATGGAAACGACGCGTTCATTTCTTCCAGGCGCGTCTGAGCCACATCGAGATAAAAACATTTAAACTTTTCAGAATGCCGCAAGCGCACCGCGGGTCATGTGACAAGAACCAACCAATCAGCTTCATCCTTTCCCGTAACAACATTGAAAGCTCAGCCAAGATGAAGGAACAGCTGATCATAGCTGTACAGGGATAGCCATTTTTAAATAAATTTAGTGGCAGAGCTACTGCAAGCGATTTTTAGTGCTGCAAATCCATTTATCCTTTGCTGAAACTTCCGCGTCTTCATGGAGAGCGCAGGTCATGGTTGCATAGCAACGGCAGACGCCTCCGGAGCGCAAGTGCCCGAACGCTTTGAACAAAAAGCAGAAAGCGTCGCGCCTAGCGTTTTCCACGCATTTTTAGCCGTGACATGTGGCCCCTTGTTCAAGAATTCGTCTCCTCTGCGTCACCCTGTAGCGTCATTTCCGCTGGACGTAAACAACGTATGCTGTTCTGTGTCAGCTGCGTCACACGGATACGCTGTTTCCGTTCATATCAAATCACAACAACGTAGGAAACAGATCCGGCGTGACGCAGCAGTCCGTTCATATCAAACCACAACAACGTAGGAAACAGATCCGGCGTGACGCAGCAGACACAGAACAGCATACGTTGTTTTACCTCCAGCGGATATTCTCCAAAATGGCACCAGGGTGACGCGGAGGAGACGAATTGTCAAATAAAGTCGTTATTTTTTTTTCTTTTTCGCACAAAAAGTATTCTTGTAGCTTCGTTAAATTATGGTTGAACCCCTGATGTCACATGGATTATTTTACAGATCTCCTTGCTACGTTTCTGAACTTGGGAACATTTCAGTTGTATTGCTGTCTATGCAGCTCTCAGATTCCATCAAAAATATCTTCATTTGTGTTCCGAAGATGAACGAAGATCTTACGGGTTTGAAACGACATGAGGGAGAGTAATTAATGACAGAATTTTCATTTTTGGGTGAACTATCCCTTTAATCAGACATCAAACAAAGAATGAAATGGCACATGAAACTAGAAACAAACTTTGGCAGCATAAAACAGCATAAAAGGGGAGGTCTAGTGCTATTTCATGCATTCTGACTTAATAACACTGTTAAAGAGTTGGATTCTCATGCTAAACATGACCAAAGTCTCAAAAAATGAGTTGGATGTAGGGATGGGCGATACCACTTATTTTGTTTTCGATACCGATACCGATACGATACGATACTTCTAAACTGAACTTTTAAATTATGAAATTTATTAAATTACTAAGAGTAAAATTGTTAATTATACCCACTTTATATTTGAAACATTTTAACATTCAATATGCCTTAATTGCAACTTACTAAGTTATATTTTTGTTTACACGTGGTTAAAATATCACTTTAGTAAAACCACCATGGTTCATTTTCATAAGGGACTGCCAGTGACAGGCTGTTGCATGCATAAAATGCAACCTTTTTATTCTGACAGCTATGATTTATATTAACTTTACAGAATAGAACATGATCAATATGAACTTTTAACGTTCAGTTTAAATAAATGCGTTTGCACAAACTATGTAGGCTACAATTTCAGTTTGTTTATTATGAAATAACTCAAGCATATATGTTTTTTTCTGTCCTGTGATAAGCATTGTTCTGTCGTTCCCAAAAGCATCAATGCTTTCTTATGATACTTTTGGGAAATGCAGCCCTGTTTGCACTGTCAGCAGTGAGTGAACGCTCTCTGTGATTGATTAGTTCTGTCTTGCAGCATTTGCGTGTGTTCAGATGAGCAGGAAAATAGTTCTATCCTACACAATTATTCGCTACCACAGGTTGTTCGTCCAATTTAATACATATTGTATGCATTCATTTTTTTCTTAAATAAACAAAATCACTGATAAAAAAAACCCCATACACCTAAGTATCGATATTTTTTATTTGAGTATCGATACTTTCGATACTCGCAGACGAAGAAGTGAATGACATGTTCTCCCTGCGCCTATTTATACTATAGTCGCACCGGTAGTGACGTCATGGCTGTCGCCGGCCAACGAGTTGGTGTTTTTTCAATGTATGCTTCAGACACGGGTCACGACGAGGCGTTCCCCATAGCGACCCCTAGAGGACGCAGTGTCTCGTTCCCTACTCAGGGAACCATGGTTACATGAGTACCCTGAGACGATTTCTATTATAAATCTGATAAAACTAAAGACTCTTCGGAGATATGAAGGATGCAGTACTACTCTATAGGTACTCAAGATTAACATGAGATTGGACGAAACTGTGTGTGTTATGTCCGCTTTTGGATGGATGGATGGATAAAACAATGATCGATAGATTGAAAGAAATTAATGCTTTTATTCAGCAAGGACGCATTAAATTGATCAAAAGTGACAGTAAAGACATTTATAATGTTACAAAATATTCCTGTTTCAAATAAATGCTGTTCTTTTGAACTTTCTATTCAAAAAATCCTGAAAAATAAAATGTATCACAGTTTCCACAAACATATTCAGCAGCACAACTGTTTTGAACATTGATAATAATCAGAAATGTTTATTGAGCAGCAGATCAGCATATTAGAATGATTTCTGAAGGATCATGTGACACTGAAGACTGGAGTAATGATGCTGAACATTCAGATTTGATCACAGAAATAAATTACATTTTAACATAAAAGTGGTTTGAGGCGAAACACATCCACACACACATGAGGACTAGAGCCGGACACACACACACACACACTCATATAACAGCGGCTGATGAAACATGGAATTTGTTTTTGACACTGATGCGGTGGAGATAGTCAGGCAGCTCAGAAATGAAACTTCTGTCATTTATTCACCCTCATGTTGTTCTGTGTGACTGTCTTTATCTGGTAAACATAAAGCTGAGATGAGAATATTTCTCTTTGGAAACATGGAAACATCTATCTATCTATCTATCTATCTATCTATCTATCTACCTCTCTGTCTGTCTGTCTATCTCTCTGTCTGTCTGTCTGTCTATCAATTCAATTCAAATGAGCTTTATTGGCATGACTTGCACAGTATTGCCAAAGCATTGTCCATTACATGAATAAGGAATAAACAATTATATAATACATAAACAAAACAACAATAGATATGTAAAATAATTAAGTAAATAAGTACATGTGTACTTCCTTTTTTTCCCTTTTTTTTTTCCGCAAACAAGAAACAAGAAAAATATTAAAGACATTGTTAAAAAGAAAAAAAAAAAAA
>NW_015670897.1:900434-901629 GCF_001515625.1 Sinocyclocheilus rhinocerous | reverse complement strand
ATAAACTGTGTGTGTGTATGTGTGTGTGTGTGTGTGTGTGTGTGTGTGTGTGTCTTTATGTATGTATATAATATATACACAAATTTAAATTGATTTAAATTAATTTGATTTAAAAATGAAAAATATCTGCCCATGGGGTCAAAAAAAGAAAAGAAAAGAAAGCTGAAACAAGATCAAAACAAGACTGAGGCAAAAACACTTGTGTGACGAGCACACCGAAATTGATCTCATTATTCACCGGAATTCTCTCAAAACTATCATATGACTTCAGACTTGTAATTTTATGTATGTTCTATGGTGCTTTTTATCATTTTTGATGCTCTCAGTATAAAAAAATAAAACTTGTAAAAAAAATAAAAATATGATCAAAAAGTCATGGCAATATGGCAATATATGTTTTTCTGTTACTTTAACACAAAATAATATGTTCGTAATGATGTTTTTAAGTTGAAGTAGGTGGAAATGTCTCCATTTGTGTGAAAGAAAGTTGTGTAAAATGAGTAAATGTGGTCTGAATGTTGGTTTTTAGCTGAACTATAGATCTCCCGTGTGAAAGCTCTTTGTTGAGGGTGAAGATGAATCTGCGGTTCAGTTTCCAGGCCGATCAAACGCTGCAGTCACAATGATGGGAAGAGACTCCTTAAGACTGAACCGAGGCCTGTGAGCTTCTGTGAGCTTCTGATAAAGCAAAAGGGCCTCGGACGGGTGTGCTGGACCGCAGAGGGCAAATTCAACATCTGTAACCTCCCGAGAGACGTGCTTTCATAGGAAAATGGAGGGAAGTTGCCTCTCTTTATGGTGGCTCACCTTCAGGATTCTGAAACAATGAGCAGGACAAAGTAGCAATCTTCTGTAGGTGAAAGGTCAGTGACGTTTGTGTCTAAAAGGATATTTCACCCAAAAACCTGAGTTCTGTTAGCATTCACTCACCCTTTGTTCAAAATCTGTGACAGATCTCATTGTGAATCAAGGTGTTATGTTGCCAAGTTTGAATATGTGCATAACTGAAGGAGATTTGAGTGAATGATGAATGTTTCAATCAATTTCAAGTCAATATTCACACAGTGTTGTTAGGATTGTCAGTTTAATGCAATAATATAATGTCATTTAGTTGTTAAAAATGTATAGATATTTATTATATATTTCTATTAGAATGTTTTTTTAGAATTTTGATGTATTTTGTTGTATGTATATA
>NW_015670897.1:896946-899116 GCF_001515625.1 Sinocyclocheilus rhinocerous | reverse complement strand
AAAATAAATCTATGATTATATATATTTTATTATATTGTTTTTTATTGAATTTTTATTATTACATTTAAATTATAAAAATAAAATTATATAAAATAAATCTATGATTTTTTAAAATATTTTTACTTTATATTTTTATTTTTATTAAATTATTTACTCATCTGTCCTAATAACTTAATTTCTTAAATTATCTTCATGGGGGGCGGGGGGGTTCTTTGTATAGTTGCCAAATGCAGTTGCATTTGCTTGATAGATGCAGATACTAAAATACTAAATACTAAATATTTATACTGTTGCAGATAATATTCCTGAAAAATCTGAATATGTCAGAGTGCAAGATCATCAGTATTTCTTCTGTTTTCTTGTCTGTCTTCATTTTTAAATTTCTATCTACTTCAAGTTTCTGTAGTCAGATTTAGGAACACACTAAAACACACTGAAGTTCTTCCTAGAAAACTCAGTCCAGGTGATCTCATGTGAAATGGCAGCGGGATGACGGAGATGACGTGAATGAAGTCTGATCTTGCAGTTTTGTGACTGTCTTCAGGTTGTGTTTGCATCAGCACGGCGTGTCGAGTCCGTTAGCTTGAAGTGTGTTTGGCTTATCAAGCACTTCTGCTTCTTGACCTTAGAAAAGAGCTGCTTGTGGATGTTGTGAACTTTTGATACTGATGTTACAGTTTTGTCTTTGACCTGCTCGACATGTGAAGGGTGATGTGATTTATATAATGAGAAACATTTCAAACACTATATGATTTCATTCCATGTTTAATTCAGCAAGTGGCAACCAGTTATAATTCTAGAAAAATGAATGAAAACTGTGAGAAAAAAACAAAAAACAAAAGTAAATTACACATTTTTGTGATTTTTTTATGTGCAGTTATTCTTTTTTTCTGTATTGAGTTTGGAAATCTATTTTTTGTGCAATCTTTTATGCAAATTTTGTGTAAAATTTTACAATATACATTAGATGGGCATTTAATAATGCTGCATGACCTGATTTCTTTCCATTTTTAATTCAGCAACTGAAATAAATACAGAAAAAAGTAATGATAATTGTGCATAAATACTAAAATAAAAAAGGTTATATATATTTTTGCACAATTATTATTATTTTCATTATTTTTGCACAATTATTATTTTTTTCTGTGTTTATTTGGAGAAAATACATTTATTTATTTTTATGCAAATTTTGTGAAAAAATGCACATTATATTTGTGCATTATTTAATGAGAAATGAACACTATATGCTGCATGAGCTGATTTCATTCCATGTTTAATTCAGCGCGCGCGCCTAAATCGGCTGGATGTAGATTGAAACGCTCTCTGAAAAGTACAGCGAGCCGCGAGACGCTCTGCGTGCTTTACACTTTACTGAATCGTTTGTTTACTGTGGCCTCAAAACTGTTTGAAGTCAAACTTAAAAATATATGAACGGCATTGCATTTGTAGGGGCCTAAGATTGGCATGATATGGAAAACACGGGCAGAATCACGGAAATAAAAGAGCATTTATTGTATAATGCAAATTTTGGATGAATAAATCAAAAGTTGGGCCGTACACTTAAATTGTGTGTATACTGTCTGTGAATGTTCAAGCACAAAAATACACACAGACACTCAGAAGTCTTCACTACAACCTGTCAAAATAAAAGTTCGGTTTAACTTGAAGAAATTATGACGGTATATATATATCACACAATTAAAACAGAAAACACAGACAAAAATACAAGGGAATTCGTGAAAAATAAAATTAATTTCATAAGGCCCTAATAATTTAATTTTTATTAAAATTGTAATTAATTGTTGTTAAATTCTGTTTCATTATTTTAATTATTTTAAATATTTAATTATTTTTGATTACAAAAACCAAATTTAACCATTAAAATGTAAAGTAGAAAAATTCTAAAATGTAGAAAAATGGAACAGAAAAACAAGAGTTTGGGGAAAAAAATAAGACTGAATTTGGGAAGAAAAACTATTTAATGAATTTTATAGGGCCCTAAAAATGTAATTTTTTTTAAACTTTTTTATAAAATGTTACAGTGTGTAAGTTTCTTAATTTCAATTATTAGACATGGTTTAAAAACATAATTCATCCATTAAAATGGAATTAGAAAAATTCTAGAATCTAGAAAAAAAAGAAAAAACTTTTTGCAAATGAATTTTATAGA
>NW_015670897.1:891303-895552 GCF_001515625.1 Sinocyclocheilus rhinocerous | reverse complement strand
AATTTTTAAATGTATTTTTTAAAAATAATATAAAATAAATCTATGATTATATATATTTTATTATATTGTTTTTTATTGAATTTTTATTATTACATTTAAATTATAAAAATAAAATTATATAAAATAAATCTATGATTTTTTAAAATATTTTTACTTTATATTTTTATTTTTATTAAATTATTTACTCATCTGTCCTAATAACTTAATTTCTTAAATTATCTTCATGGGGGGCGGGGGGGTTCTTTGTATAGTTGCCAAATGCAGTTGCATTTGCTTGATAGATGCAGATACTAAAATACTAAATACTAAATATTTATACTGTTGCAGATAATATTCCTGAAAAATCTGAATATGTCAGAGTGCAAGATCATCAGTATTTCTTCTGTTTTCTTGTCTGTCTTCATTTTTAAATTTCTATCTACTTCAAGTTTCTGTAGTCAGATTTAGGAACACACTAAAACACACTGAAGTTCTTCCTAGAAAACTCAGTCCAGGTGATCTCATGTGAAATGGCAGCGGGATGACGGAGATGACGTGAATGAAGTCTGATCTTGCAGTTTTGTGACTGTCTTCAGGTTGTGTTTGCGTCAGCACGGCGTGTCGAGTCCGTTAGCTTGAAGTGTGTTTGGCTTATCAAGCACTTCTGCTTCTTGACCTTAGAAAAGAGCTGCTTGTGGATGTTGTGAACTTTTGATACTGATGTTACAGTTTTGTCTTTGACCTGCTCGACATGTGAAGGGTGATGTGATTTATATAATGAGAAACATTTCAAACACTATATGATTTCATTCCATGTTTAATTCAGCAAGTGGCAACCAGTTATAATTCTAGAAAAATGAATGAAAACTGTGAGAAAAAAACAAAAAACAAAAGTAAATTACACATTTTTGTGATTTTTTTATGTGCAGTTATTCTTTTTTTCTGTATTGAGTTTGGAAATCTATTTTTTGTGCAATCTTTTATGCAAATTTTGTGTAAAATTTTACAATATACATTAGATGGGCATTTAATAATGCTGCATGACCTGATTTCTTTCCATTTTTAATTCAGCAACTGAAATAAATACAGAAAAAAATAATGATAATTGTGCATAAATACTAAAATAAAAAAGGTTATATATATTTTTGCACAATTATTATTATTTTCATTATTTTTGCACAATTATTATTTTTTTCTGTGTTTATTTGGAGAAAATACATTTATTTATTTTTATGCAAATTTTGTGAAAAAATGCACATTATATTTGTGCATTATTTAATGAGAAATGAACACTATATGCTGCATGAGCTGATTTCATTCCATGTTTAATTCAGCGCGCGCGCCTAAATCGGCTGGATGTAGATTGAAACGCTCTCTGAAAAGTACAGCGAGCCGCGAGACGCTCTGCGTGCTTTACACTTTACTGAATCGTTTGTTTACTGTGGCCTCAAAACTGTTTGAAGTCAAACTTAAAAATATATGAACGGCATTGCATTTGTAGGGGCCTAAGATTGGCATGATATGGAAAACACGGGCAGAATCACGGAAATAAAAGAGCATTTATTGTATAATGCAAATTTTGGATGAATAAATCAAAAGTTGGGCTGTACACTTAAATTGTGTGTATACTGTCTGTGAATGTTCAAGCACAAAAATACACACAGACACTCAGAAGTCTTCACTACAACCTGTCAAAATAAAAGTTCGGTTTAACTTGAAGAAATTATGATGGTATATATATATCACACAATTAAAACAGAAAACACAGACAAAAATACAAGGGAATTCGTGAAAAATAAAATTAATTTCATAAGGCCCTAATAATTTAATTTTTATTAAAATTGTAATTAATTGTTGTTAAATTCTGTTTCATTATTTTAATTATTTTAAATATTTAATTATTTTTGATTACAAAAACCAAATTTAACCATTAAAATGTAAAGTAGAAAAATTCTAAAATGTAGAAAAATGGAACAGAAAAACAAGAGTTTGGGGAAAAAAATAAGACTGAATTTGGGAAGAAAAACTATTTAATGAATTTTATAGGGCCCTAAAAATGTAATTTTTTAAAAAACTTTTTTATAAAATGTTAAAGTGTGTAAGTTTCTTAATTTCAATTATTAGACATGGTTTAAAAACATAATTCATCCATTAAAATGGAATTAGAAAAATTCTAGAATCTAGAAAAAAAAGAAAAAACTTTTTGCAAATGAATTTTATAGAGCCCTAAAAATGTAATTTTTGTTAAACTTTTTATAAATTGTTAAAGTGTGTCAGTTTCATAATTTCAATTAGTAGACATGGTTTAAAAACAATTCATCAATTCATTTGGTATTAAAAATTAATTTAATTGGGCACAAAAAAAATTAATTTTTGTTAAACGTTTAATAAATTGTTGTTAAATTGTTTGTGTTTCATGATTTCAATTAATCAGACATAAAAACAATTTTTAACCATTAAGAACAATTCTCGAATCTAGAAAAACAAAAAACAAAAACAGAACAGAAAAAAAAAGAATTTTGGAAAAATAAGACAAATTTCACAGGGCCCTATTTGATAACAAAATATCAGATAGCATTAATACACTTTCTGAAAAAAACCTTTGACAAAAATAAATTTTTAAAAAATTCTAGAAAAGACCCTAGATTTCATGTTGCACATGAAGACAGTCAGTATTGTCCTTGTTTGTGATTACATGTTGATAATGTGATTCTCTACACCTGTGGTTCCTCTAATAGGACACCTGTGTAAAGGAGAACCGACTTCATACATAAACTAAAAATCACCAAAACAGCAGCAGTCATTAAGTCATTAAGAAAAGTGACGTTTAAAGATCTAAAGTGACATTTCATTGATATTTTGCATGTAATGCAATGACATAAAGACATTTTAAGTGAGAAAATACTGTTTGTGTCTGCATATCGAGTGTAGTTTGGGAAACTTTCTTCACTTTGACTCAGTTTGCTGTAAGTGCAAATCTGTTATTCAAAGTGCCCGTCCAAACTTTCAACTTTTCAGATTTGTGCATGTGTGTGTGAACATTTTGTGCTGCTGCATTCAATCTTTCTGTATGGGGCAGATTTTTAGCCTGTCATGAAATATTCAAATGTCAGAAATAGTCCCTGAAACTGTGGCAGAGGTGAAGCTGTTTTCCTCTCTTTCTCCTTTCTCCTCTTTCTTCCATGCCCATGACTTTAAAGAGATAATTTACCCAAAAATGTCAATTCTGTTTTCACTTACTCACCCTCAGGTCATCCAAGATTAGGATGAGTTTGTTTCTTCATCAGATTTGGAGAAATGTAGCATTGCATCACTTGCTCAGCAATGGATGCTCTGCAGTGAATGGGTGCCGTCAGAATGAGAGTCCAAACAGCTGATAAAAACATCACAATAATCCACAGCACTCCAGTCCATCAGTTAACATCTGGAGAAGACAAAGACGCGTTTCAGAAAGGCGGGGCATAGAGGAGAAACAATAATATACAGTATGTGGAAAATAATGTGTTTTT
Source organism: Sinocyclocheilus rhinocerous (assembly GCF_001515625.1). NCBI lineage: Eukaryota > Metazoa > Chordata > Actinopteri > Cypriniformes > Cyprinidae > Sinocyclocheilus > Sinocyclocheilus rhinocerous. Next base: position 892,064 of record NW_015670897.1, on the reverse strand, counting down.
TGAACCTTAAACCGCATAAACACATTTCATTACACCAAATACAAAAAATAATGTTCTTTTTAGCAACATCATATGACCCCTTTAAATTAATAATGTATATAGGTTCACAAAGGCAACATGCAAGTTTAGCAAATTTTAAAAGGTTTATATATTCTAAAGCTTGTTATTTATATGCATTTTTACTAATTTGAATTAAAGTTTATTTCTGCCACGGGGTAAATATATATATATATATATATATAAAAAAGTTAACTGTGACTTTTTATCTCACAATTCAGACTTTTTTCTCACAATTCTGAGTTGTTGTTTTTTTTGTTTCTACCACTGAATAAAAAATAGAAAGAGGAATTGTGACTTTTTAGTTGTAATTGTGATAAATTCACAATTCAGACTTTTTTTCTCAGAATTTGTTAAGTTATATCTCACAATTCTGAGTTTATATCACAATTCACACTTTGTATTGCAAGAAAAAAAAGTCTGATTTGTAAGATAAAAAGTTGCAATTACCTTTTTACATTGTTTTTTTTTTTATCTTGTGGTGGAAACAAGCTTCCATACATTTAAGGGTATATATATATATATATATAATTCATATAAAATTAATATAAATAAGAATAATTTTTCTTGTAGACCCCTAAAATAAAACTTAATTAATACATTATTTGCTTTATTTGTGTATAATTTTTACCTTTGAGGACGTCACTGGACTATTTGTTTTGTTTTAGATTTTTTGGTTAGTGTGTGAGTGTGTGTGTGTGTCT
>NW_015670897.1:887720-891255 GCF_001515625.1 Sinocyclocheilus rhinocerous | reverse complement strand
GTGTGTGTGTGAGTGTGTGTGTGTGTCTGTGTGTCTGTGTGTGAGTGTGAGTGCCTGTGTGTGTGTGTGTGTGTGTATCTGTGTCTGTGTGTGTGTCTGTCTGTGTGTGTGTGTTGTGGTTTGCACCTTTATACTTGTGCTGTGTGGACACGCTGGTGTGAAACCGGAGATCTGGTCTAAATCAGCACTGATACACACGCTTCAGTCTGTCAGTCAGGAGGTCAGGCGCAAATCCACAACAACAAAGAGTCCAGTCCAGCCGAGACGTGTGAGAATGACAGATCCAAATCTTCTGCCCATCTTCCCCTTCATGCTTCACGCTGATTTAAAGGGACAGTTCACCCAAAAATGAAAACTCTGTTTCATATGGCATGCGTTCAGCCAATCCTAAAATCCTTGTAAATAATGTTCATTTTAAAATATGCAAATATTCACTCTTAATTGCATGCCTAATATGTGAAAACAGCTCCATTAATGAGCCTTGTCTTGTCACATTCAGTCATGGATTACATGAATCATGTAAATGCCAATATTTTCAATTAAAAACAGAAAACAAATTAACAGAAAGTTTGAGTAGTTTGCATCACCGGATATTACTGTCAGTCATTTTTATTGTAAAGTAGTTGTCAAATGTTAAATGTTTAGGTACTTACTTATCTTGCATATGGGCACTTTTATATTTGTATACATTTAGATTTGACTCCCAAACTAATTTCAGCCTTGAGGTTTTTAGGATGAGAAACAAATTCACAAAAAGTCTCTTCTGCTCACCAAGGCTGTATTTATTTGATCAAAAATACAGTAAAAACTGTAAAATTGTGAAATATTATTATAATTTAAAATAACTGCTTTCTATGTGAATATCTGTTAAATTGTAATTTATTTCTGTGATCAAAGATGTATTTTCAGCATCATTACTTCAGTCTTCAGTGTCACATGATCTTCAGAAATCATTCTAATATGCTGATTTGCTGCTCAAGAAACATTTCTGATTATTATCAATGTTGAAAACAGTTGTGCTGCACAATATTTTTGTAGAAACCGTCATACATTTTATTTTTCAGGATTCGCAGATGAACAGAAAGTTCAAAAGAACAGCATTTATATGAAACAGAAATCTTTTGTAACATTCTAAATGTCTTTACTGTTACTTTTGATCAATTAAAAGTGTCCTTGGTGAATAAAAATATAAATTTCATACCCAAAAAAAATAAATACAGACTGCTACCTTTTGAACAGTAGTGTACATGTGGAAATTGTGATATATTTTATTTTGCAGGATTCGCAGATGAACAGAAAGTTCAAAAGAACAGCATTTATTTTAAATAGAAATCTTTTGTAATATTATAAATGTCTTTACAGTCACTTTTGATCAATTTAATGCATCCTTGATTAATAAAAGTATGGATTTCTTCAATCATAGTGACCCCAAACTTTTGAACAGTAGTGTATTTGAGTAACTGAAAGGCAGCAGAAGTTGAAAGCATGGGCTCATTTAATGTGACGTACATGAGAAGGTCTTTGAACTTGTATTTTTCGGTCAGATGAAGAAAGCTGCTCTTGAGCATAAAGGCTCATTTTAGCCCCCAGAATAAAGGGAAACACTTTCATATTTCCTCCTCACTTCCTGCTTCACTTCCTGTCTTCATGAAGGTCACGCCGCTGTGTGTCTGAGAGGTGTGTTATTGTGTTGGCTCTGCCATCTGTGAGGTATCGCGCGGGACGTCCTGCAGGGAAAAGAGTACAACAATGCAGGTGCTTTTTCACTGCATGTTTGAAAAGGTCGTGCCCTCGTCTGACTTCTGATTAATCAGCCTCATTTACAACCACAACACTGCTCAAGAGTCTTTTGGATCAGCTTAAAAATATGTTTCACCCCAAAAATGCCGTTAATTATACTTTTTAACAGCATTATACTTTTTTATACACTCCCGGTGTATAAAAATAATAATTTGGAATAATCAAGATTTTTTTATGTTTTTAAAAGAAGAAGTCTCTTCTGCTCACCAAGTCTGCTTTTATTTGATCAAAAATGCAGTAAAAAAATGAAATATTATTACAATGTAAAATAACTGTTTTCTGTGTGAATATCTGTTAAACTGTAATTTATTCCTGTGATCAAAGCTGTATTTTCAGCATCATTACTCCAGTCTTCAGTGTCACATGATCTTCAGAAATCATTCTAATATGCTGATTTGCTGCTCAAGAAACATATATGATTATTATCAATGTTGAAAACAGTTGTGCTGCTTCATATTTTTGTGGAAACGGTGATGCATTTTATTTTTCAGGATTCTTTAATGAATAGAAAGTTCAAAAGAACAGCATTTATTCAAAATAGAAATCTTTTGCAACATTATAAATGTCTTTATTTGAATGCATCCTTGATGAATAAAAGTATTAATTTCTTTAGTCTATGTAGTGTATATTATGTTATATGAGCTGATCTCTCATTCATACTCTCTCCATTTCACACTGTTTACTAGTATGCTCTGCATTTATTACTATTCACTGCAACAAAAACCACGACAGGAATCACTCATTTTCGTAGCTTAAAAACAGCAGGACTGAGGTTTGAAGCATTTATATGAGAACTCCAGCCAATCTTTTCCAGTTTCTTTGTGCCTCTGAAAAGAATCGTCTCACGGTTCATCTTCTCAAGAGCCTGTTGGGAAGTTGACAGCGGACTCTTCCTTTTGAGATGTAAATATTTCTGCTAAAAAGGAAGAGGCGCTCATTATTCCACTCCATCGTTATGAAAATCTCTCTGGCACTCCAACCAAAACACTCCCGATGTGTTTACGTTCCCACCACCCATTCATCTGTGTTACGAAGCCGTGATGGAAACGCTCTCCTGAGCGGGGTTGTGTGGTTTGTGAAGGGCCCGCTCTGGATTCTAGATTCTGCTCTTAATGATGGATTGGTGTCATTGAGTTATTGTCAGGGTGGCGTCTCGCGTCGCCTGCGTCTTCCTCTGGCTTCAGAAAACATAATCTGGCCGCTGCTTGTGGAAGCAGAGCTTTTGGTCTGGGAATGTCAAGAGGCAGGTGCATTAGACAACAGCGTATAATGAGCATCAGTGGCCAAACCTGCCTGCTGAAGCTTTGATTGGGTGCCAGACGCTCTTGTGCAACAGGAAGTTTGATTGAAGCCCATAGTTGAGGGCAGGGTCACGTGAGGTCACGTCACATCCTGAGAAGAGGACAGTGTGTCCTACTCATTTTTAGAGGAATGTTTCACCTAAAAATACAAATTCTGTCACTATTTAGTCACCTTCATTTAGTAACTACACCGTTAAAAAAAAAGAATTTTATGAAATGTATGATAAAAAGAACTTTAAAGAACTTTACCATAAAAAATGCAGTAGCAACATATTAGGTGTATGGATTGAAATAAAAATACAGTTTAAAAAAGCATATAACCTACAGTGTTGGGGAAAGTTACTTTTAAAAGTAATGCATTACAATATTGCGTTACTCCATAAAAAAGTAACTAATTATGTTACTTAGTTACTTTTTATGGAAAGTAATGCGTT
>NW_015670897.1:884420-887575 GCF_001515625.1 Sinocyclocheilus rhinocerous | reverse complement strand
AGCTCGGGCCCTAATAATAATCCCCCAAACAAAAAATAAAACATTTCATTTTAACCTTCATTTATCACTTATTCACCTTCATACAATATTTATTCACCTTCATATAGTAACTACATACTTCATACATTAACTTTCCTTATTTTCTCCACAACAAATGGCCAAGCAAGCGCAGACACTGACAAGATACGCGATACAGAACGAGACCAAACGCGATATCAGCACGTCTCCACACAGTAAACAAAACAAGCGAAATTTCATTTTTATGAAATGTTTTATAAGAAATGACAGAAACTTACCATAAAAAATACAGTAGCAACATTATAGGTTTTATGGATTGAACTAAGTGTACAGTTAAAAATAACGTATAGTTTATTTTATTAACTGATATCATCCCACAAAAAATATTCATAATAATAATCCACCAAACAAAAATAATGTAAAAAACAATATATTTAAAATGTAAAAAATAATATATTTAACTTTAACCTTCATTTATCACGTATTCACCTTCATACAATATTTATTCACCTTCATATAGTAACTACACATGGAAAAAAATCCATAACATTAATTTTTAGGAAATTTATTATAAAAAATGACAGAACTTTACCATAAAAAATGGTAAAGTTCTGTCATACAGTAGCAATATTTTAGGTTTTATGGATTGAACTAAATGTACAGTTAAAAATAACGTATAGTTTATTTTATTAACTGATATCATCCCACAAAAAAATATTCATAATAATAATCCACCAAACAAAAATAATATATTTAAAAATTTAAAAATATTATATTTAATTTGAATCTTCATTTATCACTGTAATTAAAATGGCAAAATTATGAAATTTTATTTAATTATAGTTTCTAACAAATGCATCCCATGTTGCATGTATATTTGTTAGTTTTTATGAGAAAACCGACTGTTTACAAGAAATTGAATATGGACGGAAAAATGGAAAATCTTTGTATTGTTTTATTGTGCTGTTTTCTCTCTCAAATATTTTTTTGTAGTTTGACAGTCACTTCTGTCCACATAGTGTGACTTTCCCTGTCCCTTTAAAAGTGTTTGAGTAAGCAATGCCCAAATTGGGCCATGATCACCTTCACCTTCGGGGAGGACATGTTTTCAGAATCCAGCTTCTCGTGTCTGATAGAAGCAGCCAAACATGTTGCTCATTTGTTTTTTTTTCACTCATCCAGGCGGGTTCCTCAGCTGTCTGTTGCCGAATATTCCCGGCGACTGTTTCCCTCAGACTAACTTCTTAGTTCACGGTGACCGTGATCAATACAGGGACCGGAGAAATACCTGAGAAATTCCTCGAGTCCTTCCACTGCGATTGCGTTCGTGAATTCGGCCAGTTTTGACTTCTGTAGTTTAAACAAGTTTTCTGTGAAGTAGACATGCTGTTTTATTTTATTGCTTATAATTTAAGACCAGTAAAGTTGCATTTACATTAATCAAGAATACAGGGCTGGATTTAAAGTGACAGTTCACATTCTGTCATCATTTACTCAGCCTCATGTCACTCCAAACCTTTATGAATAAACAGGTTTTTTGTTTCCTCCATACAATGAATTCTTCTAAATATCTGACAGAACTTTCATTTTGTAATCAAGATTGAGCCATTATTTGTAATTGAAAGTTTCTGAAGTTATTTTCAAAACTATTATCCTTCCATCCGTCTATCAATCGATCATCATTCTTTCTTGTTGTCTATCGTTCTATCATCCATCCATCATCCATTGTTCTTTCTGTTGTTCTATCATCCATCCATCACTCTTGCTATCCTTCCATCCATTGTTATTTATATTGCTCTATCGCTCTATCCATCATCCATCCATCCATCCATCCATCTATTATTGTTTTATCTGTCCATTCATTCATCTATCATTTTATCCAACAGTCTATCCATCCATCAATCATTGTTTTATCTATCCATCCATCCTTCCTTTTATCTATCTATCTATCTATCTATCTATCTATCGTTCTGTCTATCGTTCTTTCTATCATTCTGTCCATCGTGTCATCGATCCATCCATCCATCCATCCATTGTTCTTTCTGTTGTTCTATCTATCGTTCTATCATCCATCCATCCATCCACCGTTCTTTCTTTCCATCCATCCATCCATCACTCTTTCTATCCTTCCATCCATCCATCCATTGTTATTTCTATTGCTCTATCGCTCTATCCATCATCCATCCATCCATCCATCCATCAGCATGTTTAACTTTATCTTGATGTTCACCTAATCATAACCATAAGTTGAAATATCAGTCCAAAAACTCATTCTCTGAAAACATGTACATTTTGAACACATGAAGTGTCTTGATAAGTGCCGTTTTCTGTCCTGCGGGGATTTCCTACATAACGAAGGGCTTGTCTTGTTTTTAAATAGCCAGTAGCTTTTAGATTACGTCACAGCCAAGAACCGTGGTTTACTAGCCAATACTAGTGAGCGTCAGCTGGTTTTAGTGGGAGGGACAGTCTCATTCTAGAGAGCGTTTGATTGGACAAACCTTTGTATACACCCCTGTGAACAGGATCATCAATATTTCTGGCCAGTTTTCCCAGAAGAGAAAGGCTGTGAACTGTAAATGCGGTTACCAGCTGAAAGTTTATTTTGTCAGCTTTCACTACGGTAGCCTAGAAATGGACTAGATAAGGATGGAAAGCCACAAACTCAAAACAGTTTTGATTTTTTTGGATCTTTTGAATTGGAAGTTAATTGGATGTATTTTTACTGAGAAACAAGTCAAAGATTCTGATTGAGAAACTGATATTTTGCAGTCAGAGAAATTATTAATGTACCTTAAACGATGAGTTCAGACTGAGACGGAACATGAGTTCAGTTTGACTGTCCTACTTCCAGCCGCTCTTTGTGGTGCTTTATATAAGTTTTATTTTGGATGGAGTGGGCCGTACCGCAGGCAAAGTAGCTTCCTGTTGATTTTAATTGTTGCATCCTCCTTGCAGCCTTTGCTCTTCAGACCAGCTCCAGATATGAGCTCCGATCTGAGATCAGCTGCGCTCGTGTTCATCATCACAGCATGTGAGGACAACACAGAACTCAGATCAGGAGTGTGTGTGTGTGATGGCAGATCTGGTGATGTTGTTTATTTATAAGTCTTGGCACAGTAGACGTTCGGTTGCTA
>NW_015670897.1:883047-883419 GCF_001515625.1 Sinocyclocheilus rhinocerous | reverse complement strand
CATCCATCCATCCATCCATCCATCCATCTATTCATCCATCCATCTGTCTGTTCATCCATCCATCCATATATTCACCCATACATTCATCCATCTATCCAACTGTCTATTCATCCATCCATCCATCCATCATTCAAAAATCCATCCATCCATCTGTCTGTTCATCCATCCATCCATATATTCACCCATACATTCATCCATCTATCCAACTGTCTATTCATCCATCCATCCATCCATCATTCAAAAATCCATCCATCCATCTATTAATCCATCCATTCAGCCATCCATCATCTGTTCATCCATCCGTCCGTCCATCCATCATCCATATATTCATCCATACATTCATCCATCCATCTGTCTCTTCATCCATCCACA
>NW_015670897.1:865201-882773 GCF_001515625.1 Sinocyclocheilus rhinocerous | reverse complement strand
TAGATGAGTTTGTTTCTTCATCAGATTTGGAGAAATGTAGCATTGCATCACTTGCTCCTCTGCAGTGAATGGGTGCCGTCAGAATGAGAGTCCAAACAGCTGATAAAAACATCACAATCATCCACACCACTCCAGTCCATCAATGATGAGTCACTAAACATGAGTCCTCTATCCATAATATTGCTTTCTTCAGGGAACAGCCGTCATGTCTGAATCAGGAGAGAAATCTGCACAGATCAAGCACCGTTTACAAGCCAAAACAGCTCTAAACAAATATGTGGCTGGATTTTGATGTGAGAGACAACAGGAGATGGACTTTTACACTGGAGGAAGCGTTATTATGGATTATGGACTCACATTTTAGCCGGAAGCAATGGTTTGAAGTTAAAAATGACTTGATGGATTTGTTTCTTTTGTCTTCTCAAGTCATTAACTGATGGACTGGAGTGGTGTGGATTACTTGTGGATTATTGTTATGTTTTTATCAGCTGTTTGGACTCTCATTCTGACGGCACCCATTCACTGCAGAGCATCCATTGCTGAGCAAGTGATGCAATGCTACATTTCTCCAAATCTGATGAAGAAACAAACTCATCCTAATCTTGGATGACCTGAGGGTGAGGACATTCTGGGTGATTATTCCTTTAAGTATAAACAAGTTCAAAACAAGTGAAAAAATCTGCCAGTGCAATGAGGCAAAATGCACTTATATTCAAAATATTAATGTCTTAATATCATTTGCAGCATTGTAAAGGTACATTTATCATGTTTCAAGTTCAAAAAGACTGGTTAAAAACTCATTAAGAAACCAAAAAAGTTGTTAAATGCAATTCGCACACCACGTTTCCAAATTCAGAGCGCTATAAATGAGTTTTCTCCCACATCAGTCCAGCAGATCGCATCTTTACTGTGAATTCCTCCGTTCCCAATCACTCCTGCTTTAGTCGTGTATTTGGCTACTATCTGATGGGCAGATTGTTGGTATTTTGGTTTTCTTATCTGGGAGAAAATTGACATCTTTGTTTGAGGGTGGGCTGGTCAGCATTTGTTTGATCATGTGAGCGTGTCAAAGGTCAAAGAAAGGCACCTTTACATGCATTAGTTATCCATCATATATGCTTCATCTGCTCCATTGAGACCACAGCGGGCCGAGAGCGCGGAAAAGGCCATCTCTGTTTCACCACAAGCCTTTGTGCACTGAAGTTCTTCCTGTCTTTCTGTCCTATGCATGACAAAAAAAGCTTTTGATTGAGGAAAGAGAAAGGAAGAAGATCCCAGGAGAGACGAGCGCTTTCTTGGGAGACTTCCAGACCCGAGGAAGGTCCAAAATACGTCAGACCTCTAATGTGATAGGGCTCTTTAAAGGCCAGAGTCTTCTGTTTGACTTAAGCATACAATAATGTGAAGAGAAGCACTCTTCAGCTTCAGCGAGTCCATGAGAGGTGAACATTGTAACAAGTGAAAAGTGAAACTGGAAGAGAAATCTAGATCAGCTCGTTTGATTTTGCAAAGCTCTTTCATTTTTAGTCACGGCGAGTCTTAAAAGTGAAGTGTGTAGTTTTTCTTGCGTTAAATTTTCCAGCTTAATATGCAAGATATTTGTCGATTTAGGCCGATTTCTGTGATTTTTGTTGTAAATTAAGTTGCAAATATACATGTTTTACAAGAAAATACTATTTCAGTCTTTCTTCTACAAAATTTCAGTTAGAATTCAATATTATCTTTGTAATTATTTGTGAAATTTACTATCAGTTACTTAGAGTCGGCAAGTTACACATTGAATTCAGTGTGAAATATTTAAGTATACAAAGACTGAAATACACTAATATAAAAAAAATTGGAGTGTGATTTATTTTAAAACAATTTTAATTCAAATACTGCTAGTCAGTGGCATAGCCAGAATTTTATTTTTGGGCGTTGCAATATTGTATTGCGTTATTTCGGCGTTATTTCTGGATACGTCGCAATATTGTAAATATTTGTTTTAAACCAGGAAGGCGAGCCAAAGGATATCACACAAGCAACTTGCAAACTTTGCGCAAGAGTTATGCGGTGAACCTCTTAATCTCAGTCGATTCACTAGAAAGTGAAAGTAAAAACTGACGGCGCTTTCGGCATCTGACGCTGCATTAACAGCGCATATTCACTCAGAGACGAGGAGAGACGAATCTACTTCATATGCTGATAACAGTATATAGCTAAATGTTTTAATGTAGGCCTACTCCTTTAATATTTCTCTTGTGGCCCGAACATAGGCTAGTGGGGAAAAAAAAAATAAAAATAAATAAATAAAGAGAGAAGAAACGTATTTCGTGTTAAACAGGTTTTTTTTTCTTTTTTAAAAACGTCGGTGCTTGAAATAAAGCTTTTTAATTGATGATTTGCAGTGTTAATAATTTTAATTATAGGCCTATAATTCATTGTATAATAAACCTGTTTTGAAAGACCTTTTTAAAAACATTTTCAATGAGGAATAAGCTAGCCTAATCTTTATTATCCTCGCACCGCGTCAGTTATGCGGTGATGCGCTATTAAATTATTGCGGGGCAAATTAATTGTAATATTAATTTAATAATAAAAGTAACTTATTGATAATAGGCCTAATAGGCTAATAAGAAGAATGTAACAGGCCTATGTTAATTGAAAATGGCATATTAGATATAGGCTAACTAAAGTGTAGGCCTAGGCTATAAAATTATTTTATTCAGAAATGTTATGTTTGTTATTTTTTTTTATTTGTTAATTCGTTATTTAAATTAACAGGCCTACAAATTAGGAACTGGTGCAGTTAATCGCCGGCGTCAGTCACAAAATTTATTTAAAAAATAAATAAATAAAAATAAAAAAAATAGGCTAATCTTTGTGAGGACGACTGGCAACAGCTGGTCTTAAATTCTTTAGACACCGCACTCCAAACAACTTTGAACATCGAAAACACTGACTGAGCTCAAATGACATTCATAATCGGCCTGACAGTGTTTCCCGGCTTCACAGAATGAACCGGTTCGCGCATGGAACTGAAAGTCTTACCGTTACTTGTGGACTGATGGATGGGCTTTCTCCCTCGTCAGTGCAAGTTTTTAAAAGTCTTTTTTTTTTTACACAATTATGCATTGCTGCTGTTTTTCTAACATTTTCTAACACAGCTGCAAATTACAGTCCAACTGAATGGGTGAACACGCATTAATTTACATGCGAGACATGCCAGAAACATGTTTGTTTCATCAGAGTGGGCGGGCCTGTGCCCGTCAGGCCCGTCCGCTGCTTACGCCCCTGCTGCTAGTAAATTCCACAAATAATTCTAAATATATTACAAGTGACACACTAAATTTGATGTAAAATTTTTTAAATAATACAAATACACTGAAAAAAATAAGAGTTTAGGAATTACATTGAAACAATTTTCACTCAGAAATTGCTTGTAAGTTTTGCAAAAATTAAAAACGAGAATTTTGAATTCAGTGTGAAAATTTGAATTAGAAAGACTGAAATACACTGAAAAAAAAATATTGGTGTAGGATATATTTTGAAACAAGTTTCATTCAAAAATGGATAGTAAATTACACAAATAATTACAAAGACATGTGACACGTTAAATTGAATGTGAAATTTTTATAGTATAGAAAGACAGAAATACACTGAAAAAACTAGTGTAGGATTTACTTTTAAACAATTTTAACTTAGAAATTGCTAGTAAATTACACACAAACAAACCCGTAACATTGAATTCAATGTGAAAGTTTGAAGTAGAAAGACTGAAATAAACTGATTTAGAATTTACTTTGAAACATGTTTCAAACAAAAATGGCCAGTAAATTATACAAATAGCCTAATTACAAAGAAATGGAAAGTAAGACACTAAATTAAAACTGATTTTTTATTTTAATTTTTTGTAGAAAGTCCGAAATAGTATTTTCTTGTAAAACATACTTTGTTTTATTTACAACTTCAAACAATCAGTCTTAAACCCTTCACTACCGACTAGTGACCATTTACACGTTTAAGAGCCCTAAAAATTGTGCATTGGTCAAACATTTAATATAATGAAATATTTTAAATAGGATGTTTGGGGAATTGGGTGAGACGTTATGGATTTGTATTTACTGTTTTGAGAATACGAGGCATAGTTTCAAGAAATGTGTTTAAGCAATCGAGAAAAACTGTAAATGTTTACAAAAATTGTTTTCATGCATGCATGAAGTGCATGAAGTGCTCAGAGATGTGCAGGTCATGTACGTTCATGGCTGAACATGTCAGATGAGCTGTAGGCATTGAGATGGACGGGAATGTGAACAGATAAATCGTCCACTGGTTTAGCAGATTTACTTAGTCGTGACAGTATAGGTGAAATATTGGATTACCACTTTGCAGATGCAATATTGGTGAGCTGTTTTATGATGAGTCTCATGTTAATGTGCGTAGGTTAAATCTTGCAGCTGTACTTTCCAAACTGTATATTTTGACATTTGTTGCGTTTATATTGTTTATTTTCAGTGGTAATAGACATTATGCCATAAATGCTGTTGATGGAGCTGCACTTACTGAACACAGAAGATTCCTTAAAGTAAATAGTAAAAAGTACATCTTTAGCAAAGAGACAAATCCATAGCCTGAAAGACCACCAGTAATGTTACTGCAAAGAGATCTGATGGACGAAGAGTTTTGTGTGATCAATTGCTTTACATTAATATAATGCATATATTTATACTCCACAGTTGTCTGACTGCTTAGTATCACACTTGATTATAACATGCACATCTGACTGGGTTATAATGTCATTACACTGCTTTATCAAAGAGCTGAATTTAAAGAAATTTCTAAGAAATGTTCCAGGTGTAATATATATATTTTTATATTAAATTTAAAATAATTTTTTTGCACTTAAATTTGGAAAGTGTTGCAGAACAGTGTAATTTTAGTATTTTTTTTACTATTATTTTTACTATAATTTTTATATTATTGTAGCTTTTAGTTTTAAGTTTTCATTTTATTTGTTTAAATTTTAGTACTTTAGTTTGAGTTTTAGTAATTTTGTTACGTGTGTCTGTCATTTTTAAAGTTTTTTATATTGCTACGTACAGTAGCTTAAATTTATTTTCATTTAAATTTTAATTTATTTTCATTTCAGTTTTAATCATTTTAGTATGCAAGTTTGTTTCCACCATGGAATAAAAAAATTAATAAAATTGGTATTTGCGACTTGTCTCACAATTCTGATTTGTTTCCCTGCAATTCTGAGAAAAAAGTCAGAATTGCGGGATATAAACTCTGACTTTTTTACTTTGTTTCGCAACTGCAAGTCTGTATCTCCCAATTCTGTGTTTATATCCCACAATTCTGACTTTTTTCTCAGAATTGCAAGAATAAAAATCAGAATTGTGAGATAAAAAGTCACAAAATTGCTTATTAAGTATATATTTTTAGCTCCCATATTTTAGTGCTTCAACTTCTTAAATTCAGTTAGTTGCCAAGGCAATCATTTCTAGTTTTTAAGTTTTTCATCTGATATTTATTTTATTTTATTTCAATTTTATTTCAATTACTAAAAACAATTTCACTGGTGCATAAATTACAGACTCCACTTTTAAACTGTGGACAGCAGCTATGCTCTGTGGACAACAGTTTTGCCTCATTTGTCATAAAAAAATATGAAAATAAAACAGGCTGACTAAAATAATAAGGACTAAGTAATAGGGACTAAATGGGGACATTGTTGTACATTGGCAGTCAATAGAGCTTTTATTTAATTATTGGAATATTCCTTTAAGTTGTCTGGAATACTAAAGAATGAAGGAATGTATGTGATTTAAAAATGAAATGCAGCCATTTATTATTATGCTGGAATGCATTCACTATATCATTAACAGTTACATCATCATAATATCATCAGTGCATTCTGACAGGTTGACAAAACTGACATTTTCAATGTAAATGAAGAATAAGCGTCAATATGCACAGGCAGTTCAGTGATGCTTTGCTGTTGATTTGAGTGTCTAGAGGTCAAATTCATCAATGCTTTGAGCAATAATGCACATAACAAACAGCAGCGCTTAGATGAACATACATACATACATACATGTGTAGAAAAACATACACAAAGATAATGTTGATGTGCGTCATGAGTACAGAAGTTGCACATTTCCCTGTTTGAACGGCCTTCACAGCAAATACTAATCATCATATTCATTTTCTCCAGCAAGAGCATCGATCTGAGACCCTCAAAGTTTATAAAACACAAATCATGTGTCCTCACAACAGACTCGAACAGAATCTTTTTGATATACAGTATAAGTTTGTGCACAAGATGCATGTCTTCAGACGTCTATAGCAAGTCCAGATGTGTGTAAATATCATGCCACAGACTGTAAGTGTTGTGAAATTGTAGTTCATTTTAAGCAAACTCCTATCACAGAGAACACACTACTTTAGCTTCGACCATCTTTATTGACTAGCAATGTGTCTGTATGAAGCAATGCATGTCTGGGTTAAACTTAGAAATGCCAAAGCACTTGGTTATTGTTTTTTCACACTTGGCTCATTTTTAGGGGTCTGAAAGCAGTTTACGAAACTGAAAAAGAAAATGAAATTAAATTTTTATATATGCATACATATTAATAAATAATTTAATTCAGTATGTATGCACGCACATATATATACTGTATATATATATATATATATATATATATATATATATGTATGCATGCATAAATACTATAAAAAAATTATTTATAAATATGTATCCATATATAAAAATTTAATTTTACAATTGAAATTCCTTTTCATTTGAAGCGAGTTTGTTACTTTTAAACTCAACTGTGAAACACACTATGAAAGCGTCAATAGAATTAATGTAAATGTATGTGTGTGTTTGCTATAGCTGGGTTTCTCTCTGATCTATTCTCACGGCTCTGTGACCTTTCACCCTTGACCTCTGTGACCTTTCACCAGCAGAGTACTGATCATCACTGTGTGTGTAAGTAATGCACATCTCCAGCACATCAAAGCCTTCGTAAATATAGCCCGTGTGTGAGTGTGAGTGTGTGGCTGATGTCTATAACAGATAAAGGTCATGCATTTATTACCCGTCAGACCTTCACAGAAAGTCCGAGTGGCTTTAGTCCAGCTCCTATTGATAGCTATGAACTCACATCTACTTGTCATGCAGTCGACTGCTGTGGTCAAATTTCTACACTAACTACTCTAGTATCCTGTAGAAACGGCTTGTGTGTGGTTTTCTTCTGTTGCTCCATTGATTGGCTGAGAACTCATTGTGTTGATTGTGTGCCGGTAACGGGTCGGTCTCGGTCTCGCTCTAGTTCGGACGGGACAGGCCGAGCGCTGCGCTGATGCAGGCCAGAATCAGGACAGCGCTGGCGGCGACCGCTGCGCCGCTGGACCGGTAAACCACGCGTCCGTTACGCGGCTGAACGGGTCTGAACGTTCCCACCATTGGTTTCCCATCGTGGAACTTCAGGGTGGAAAAACCCCGCAGCTGTTTGAAGACACATAATAATCAGAGGTTTATCATGCAGGTTCAAAATGATGACAGGAAGTTCATTTTTTGGGTCAGCTGGCCCTTTAAGTGCTTACTTCTGAGGTCATAATAGAACCAACAGTCGGTTCCTGAAGTAAAAATCCCATTCATTTTCTCCATTTTCTTCATTTTTAAAGATAACTTGTTAACCTTTCAAAACACACCTACTATGAGCTACAAGGTTATTATTCGATGGTATATGCTTTTGTTGTAGCTGTCATTTAGCATTATTTGACTTATCTTTTACAGAATTGGTGGAATTCCTTTTGAAAGCTGTTCATTACCCACGATTCTGCAAAATAATATAAATCTAAACAAGCAAATCATGCCAAAAGAACTCTTTAGTGTCTCGCTACACTCTCAAAATACTGTACACAGATTTTATATATATATATATATGTGTGTGTGTGTGTGTGTGTGTGAGACCCTGGACCACAAAACCAGTCATAAATGTCAAGCCGAGATACAACTATTTGAAAATCTGGAATCGGAGGGTGCAAAAAAATCTAAATATTGAGAAAATCATCTTTAAAGTTGTCCAAATGAAGTTCTTAGCAATGCATATTATTCACCAAAAATTAAGTTTTGATATATTTACGGTAGGAAATTTACAAAATATCTTCATGGAACATGATCTTTACTTAATATCCTAATGATTTTTGGCATAAAAGAGAAATCTATAATTTTGACCCATACAATGTATTTTTGTCTATTGCTACAAATATACCCCAGCGACTTAACACTGCTTTTGTGCTCCAGGGTCACATATTGCTATTAATTTAAAATATATATTGTTTATATATCTGGGTTATTGTAGCTAACTGAAATTAAAACCATAAATCAAAACATTTTGTATTTTTTACATTTTATATCAAAAACGAACTATTTTATTTCAGCTAGTTGCCAAAGCAACATTTCTCATTTTCATTTACTTAAACTCGATGTACTAAAATAACTAAACTAAAACGGAAATAAAAAAGCAATAAAAACGATAAAGACATAAAATTTTTTACAAAAACACACAACAAAATTACTAAAACTTTAACTAAAATAAAAATTTAAAAAGTGGAAAATATAAAAATTAAATCTAATTCAATATATTAATAAAACTTTGATACTAAAATAACACTATTTTATATGACAATCAAATAAAAAATGATGGTGACATATAAAAGTATTAATTTAAACTTCTTGATAGTATATTACAAAAAATAATATAATAATATATAAATAAAATATATAAATTATATATATATAAACATCACCCACACTATTGTATGATTCACTGTACTATCTAGATTCTGAAGTTTCGGTCAAATAAATGCTGTTTTCATACATAAAATGTGCATAAAATGGTTATTTATATACGTAAACATACATGACTGTAACGGCAAAAGATAGCAATGTAGATGCTGTGGGAAAAAGGAATAAAACCTTCTCTCCTCCATCATGTTTAATGTTTATGGCCCGTTCAACTCTGGAATCAAAATGATCTCTGAGTTTAAATACGACTACAGTTTTTTGTATTTAAGATAATGGCATGAAGGCAGCTTCAGTCGTACCTGTTCTCTGTCGAGGGGAATGGGGTTTTCAAACACCGTCCACACCACAGCCTCCGTGCAGCCAGGTGTGGTTAGAGAGCCGTCATACCGGTAATAGCTAGTCATGTTGACTTCAGGCAGAATGAGCTGATTCAGAGAGATCTTACGGAGCGTCGTGTTTCCATCTGCACAAATGAAAAAGAGTTATTCAGACAGTCGTGTGATGTGAGCGCATGAATGTGTGTTCAGGGAAGCAAATTTGTTGAAGAATGTCTCTTCTGCTCACCAACGCTGCATTTATTTGATCTAAAGATACAGCAAAAATTTTGAAATATTTTTGCTACTTAAAAGTATTGTTTTCTATGTGAATATCTGTTAAAATGTAATTTATTCCTGTGATCAAAGCTGTATTTCCAGCATCATTACTCCAGTCTTCAGTGTCACATGATCTTCAGAAATCATTCTAATATACTGATTTGCTGCTCAAGAAACATTTCTGATTATTATCAATGTTGAAAACAGTTGTGCTGCACAATATTTTTGTGGAAACCGTGATACATTTTATTTTTCAGGATTCTTTGATAAATAAAAATAAAAAAAGTACAGCATTTATTTGAAATCGTAACACTATAATTGTCTTTGCTGTCAATTGAATGCATCCTTGCTGAATAAAAGCCTTTGTTTCTTTCTTTCAAAAACTAAAAAATCTTACTGACCCCAAGCTTTTGAACGATAGTGTACTTTTAAATATTTCTATAAATGCATAAAGTTTCCTATTATGGTTAGTATTAGTCTATAGTAATTATATCTAGCTTTATTTGTCTAAAAATATCTATTAAGTTTCCATGTAGATTGCAATTTTTTTTACATTTTTTTTATTAAAATTAATTTTAATTCATTTCTCCCTAGATGTTATTTAGGGAGGACAATGACAAAGATGTTTTTATAATTAAAATAATGTTAACTAATTTCACAAATTAAAAGTGTGCAATTTCTTTGCTACTAACAGCACCAAGCGGAACAAAATCATGAAAAATAAAGATAACAATTGTTTCCAGATAGTCCTATTGTCCCTCAAGCTCGCGTCATTGCTTGAGTCATAATCTGGCATGTCGTGTCGCTCAAACAAACAGATCAATGTTATGAAAGCGTCAGTGTTTCACTCTTCAGGAAGTCAAACTACTGAGTCTCTGAATATTAAACTGACACAAACTAGTTGAACATTGAATACAAGACACACTTCACTCTTAAAGGGATATTCCAGGATATATTCATCTTGATCAGCACGCTTTTGATCAATGCAGACAATGCATTCACAGTGATTTAAATAGAGTAAAGAATCAGAGCACCATGCATAGATGTTTAAAATATACAAATGCACATATTCAAAATGATTGTCTGTGTTGATCGACAGCATGTCACATATCATGGAATATTGCTGAAATATTGCAGAGATGTTGCTCAGATTGAGGTTGTTTTCTTACTTGTATTCTGGATGCTGCGCAGGCCGTGTGTGAAGAGATCGTACTTTCTGTTTGCGCTGCTCGACTCCTGAAAGTTTGAAGCAATGTTGATTTTTTCAAAGTCATCTCTGAGCAAACCGAACAAACTCATATTTCTTGATTTTAAAGCACAAGCGTTTCATACCTCGTAGAAGAATCCCAGCACCGCGACTCCAGAAGGATCTCTGAGTGCGTCTTCAAGTCTGTTGTGTCTTTGTTTCATGTGCACTATATGCAGCTGGTGAGAGAGTAATATACATAATAATACATCTTTTTGTTTATTTGCAAAAAATAATAATTTGGCTTAATAAAACTAAAAAATATATATATATAAATAAAAACTTTCTATTACAAAAAGGGTTACATAATAATACATCTTTTTGTTTATTTGCAAAAAATAATAATTTGGCTTAATTATTTAATTGGGGGGGCATGTTAGCCATAGTTATTGGCATCCCTAGAAATTCTTATGAGTAAATTATATCTGAAGTATATTCCCATTCATATTTAAATTTTTTTAGAGGTGACTAGGAGCATGAAATTGTCTAGCCATGACTTCCTGTTCCACAGGATTATAAATATGAGCAACACAAAGGCCAGATTCCCTTAATCATCCATCACAAGGAGTAAAACCAAAGAATATAGTTCTGATGTGCAGAACATGATTGCTGAGCTTCACAAAATGGAAAGTGGCTTTAAGATCCCCATTTCCACCATCAGGGCAATAATTAAGAAGTTCAATTTAACTAAAGATGTTACAAATCTGCCTGGAAGAGGACGTGTGTTTATATCGTCCTGATGCACGCTGAGGAGGAGAGTTTGAGTGGCCAAAGACTCTCAGAAGATCACAGCTGGAGAATCACAGAGATTAGTTGAGTCTTGGGGTCAGAAAACCTAAAAAATATATCAAACGGCCCCTACATCACCACATGTTGTTCAGGAGGGTTTCAAGAAAAATTCTCCTCGCTCATCCAGAAACAAACTCCAGCATATTCCGTTATCAGACACGACTGGAACTCAAACAGGACTGGCTTCTATGCTCCTAAAAAATAGCTTTTTGGCAGCAAACACACCAGATGCATTTGGTGCAAACAGGGATAAAAGTACCCCATGTCCACGGTTAAATATACAGCTGGATCTTTAATGCTGTGGGTCTATTTTTCTGCCGGAGGTCCTGGACATCTTGTTCAGATGCATGGCATCATGGATCCTATCAAATACCAACAGATAAAAAAATCTAAACCTGACTCTGTTAGGAATCTTATAACGGGCCAAAGCTGGATCTTCCATCAGGACAGTGATCCAAAACAAACATCCAAATCAACACAAAAATGTGTCACTGAGCACAAAATGAAGCTTCTGCCACGGCTGTCTCCGTTCCCTGAGCTGAACCCTGTAGAAAATGAGTGAGGTGAACTGAAGAAGCACCAACATGGAGCTGTGAATCTGAAGGATCTGGAGAGACTCTGGATGAAGGAATGGTCTCTTATAATTTATATATTATAAATAAATATATTATATTATTTTATTATCTTATTAAATGTATTATTTAACTTACATTCTGCAAAGGACTAATAATAAGGTTCAAATAATCCATTTAATGTCAAATAACTTTACAAAATAAGCCAAATAAGCTTTTTTCTTCACAAAATGTCATTTTCTGTCACTGTTTGGATGTAATAAAACCACCAAAGATATAGCAGAAAACATGCATTTTCTTCTGTCACTGACAATAATTCTAACCTTGATATCAGGATTAGGCATAAAATAACATCATGCATGTGAAAATGGGCTGAGAATTGATCATACAGTTGTAATGTGGCTCAGATCCAGACAGGAATCGTGTGTTTGTGGTGTTTTTCTGCTGATTGAGGGAGAATACAAGACTTCTTCACCTTACAAATGGTTGTCGAAAGCAAAAATGCTACAAAATGCATCATATTTTGTGAGAAGGTGTGACAAACTCGAGCAAAACAGACACTCTTTTTGGAGTCAGCAGCACAAAATTAGTAAGAAACGAGTGTTGGGTTTCATTCAGTGAATCTGTTGCAGGCTGGTGTAGATCATTGATAGGGTGTTGTTCGCACCTCCATAGGATACTGCTCTCCATCGACGGTGTGTTCAGATCCAGGACCTCCGTTGGTGCCCCAGTGGAGGTGAAACTGAACGGCCTTGTATGTTTCTCCCAGGTTTCCTCCATACACTGTGGCTGTGATGGGTATACTGACCTGAACTGAGATGGAAAACACAACATTACAGTCCAGCATCACACAGACCAGTTTGTTTCTTCATCAGATTTGGAGAAATGTAGCATTGCATCAGTGTCTCAGCAATGGATGTGAATGGGTGCCGTCAGAATGAGAGTCCAAACAGCTGATAAAAACATCACAATAATCCACAAGTAATCCACACCACTCCAGTCCATCAGTTAACATCTGGAGAAGACAAAAGCTGAAACAAATCCAGCATTAAGACGTTTTTAACTAAAATACACTGAGTCCATAATCCATAATAACGCTTTCTCCAGTGAAAAAGTGCATCTCCTGTTGTTCTTCACTTCAAAATCTACCCACATATTTGTTTAGAGCTGTTTTGGCTTGTAAACGGTGCTTGATCTGTGCAGATTTCTCTCCTGATTCAGACCAGACCATTTTTTCACTGGAGGAAGAGTTATTATGGATTATGGACTTGGATTTTAGTTAAAGACGTCTTGATGATGGATTTGTTTCAGCTTTTCTCTTCACAAGATGTTAACTGATGGACTGGAGTGGTGTGGATTACTTGTGGATTATTGTGATGTTTTTATCAACTCTCATTCTGACGGCACCCATTCACTGCAGAGCATCCATTGCTGAGACACTGATGCAATGCTACATTTCTCCAAATCAAAATCAATCAAAAACATTTAAGGAGCTCAGCAAAGCATAACAAAAGAGACATTTCAAGCTACATGCTCTACATCAGACTAGATTAGTTTAGTTTTTGTCTTCAGCTGCTGTCTTACCCGAGTGGCCGTTGTTCTTCATGGTGCTGTCGAATACGGTCTGGTAGCCGGTGAATTTGAAAGGCGTCAGCCGCTCGTCCAGCTTGGTTTTCTTCGTCACTATGTTGATTGGTGACTGTCTGTTCTTCCCACAGTCTGCACTGACTTCACTCCATCGGTCTGGTCCTTAGAGCAACATGGAGAAGTTACGTTAGATTTAGTTTAGATACTGTAAACGAGCAAAGTGTCTAGAATGGCACATTAAGAGACAGAAACGGCACATAGAGGCTCAGTGTACCTTTACAGTGGGATTCACAGCTCACTTGTGTCTGGTAGCACCAGTCTGTATGAGTATAAAAGATGAGTTAGTAAACTGAAATGCTTTATTTAGATAATTTTGCATTAAAGCTTGATTTTCATCAATTTTATGCATCTTTTGTTAATCAATAATCATAATAGATCTTCTAGGCATAATACACTCCCGGTCAAAAGTTTGGAATAATTAAGATTTTTGCAAGAAGTTTTTGCAAGAAGTCTCTTCTGCTCGCCAAGGCTGTAGTTATTTGATTAAAAATACAGTAAAAACCGTAAAATTGTGAAATATTATTCCAGTTTAAAAGGTCTGTTTTCTATGTGAATATATAATAAAGTGTAATTTATTTCTGTGATGCAGCGCTGAATTTTCAGCATCATTACTCCAGTCTTCAGTGTCACATGATCTTCAGAAATCAGTATAATATGCTGATTTGCGGCTCGAGAAACATTTCTGATTATTATCAATATTGAAAACAGTTGTGCTGCTTAATAATTATGTGTAAACAGTGATAGACTACCATTCAAATGTTTGGAGTAATAAAAATAAAAATAAATACATACTTTTATTCAGGAAAAATAACACATTACATAGTTTTAAAGTGACAGTAATTAGTTTTATAATGTTATAAAATATTTATATTTTCAACATTGATAATAATAAGAAACACAACTTCAATGTAATAATTGAACACCAATAATAAATGATAGTAATTAAACACCAAATCAGCATATTAGAATGATTTCTGAAGATCATGTGACACTGAAGACTGGAGTAATGATGCTGAAAATTCAGATTTGATCAAAGAAATAAATTACATTTTAACATATATTCACATAGAAAACAGTTGTTTAAAATTGCAATAATATTTCAAAATTTTACTGTATTTACTGTAAGAATATTAGAATGATTTCTGAAGATCATGTGACACTGAAGACTGGAGTAATGATGCTGAAAATTCAGCTTTACATCACAGGAATAAATTACATTTTAACATATATTCACATAGAAAACAGTTGTTTAAAATTGCAATAATATTTCACAATTTTACTGTATTTACTGTATTTTTGAGTAAATAAATTCACCTTTGATAAGCAGAAGAGACTTCTTTCAAAAACATAAAAAAATTGTAATCATTCCAAACTTTTGACCGCTAATGTATTAAACAAGTTATTAATTCTAATGACTTCATTCTATTGACTCGTCCAACAGGAAAACCCCTCCCTGCCGCTCACAATGAGCGCAGACTATATTGAATTGTTATGAGAATTGTTGATAATGACAAAACTATCTTCATATTCTTAACAGAAGTAACTAACGGGATAATGTTTGAGTTCATATCGAGATCTTTGACTTTCAGTTGCAGATGTTGCTGCACATTTGAGACATTGCTGAGATCTAAAACGACTTTGGAAGTTGGCCAAACCTCTTTAAAGAGAAAGTGAGGTTAAAATACACGTCACACAATTGAGGAAGGTCATTTCTTGGCTAATGCAAGTGATGTTTCTCTTCCGCAAAGAAGTTATTCATTCATAAATTGATTTGGTGACCTTTCTTTGCCCTCTTTGTCAGAAAGAGCTCATATGATCTTGAATTGACACTGATGACAAAACATTTCATTAAAGGAAAGAATGACAGTAAGTGTCTTTGTGTTAAAAACTAACAAAACACTTCCTTCTGCATGTGATTTGTGTGTTTCTGTGACCTATTACTGGTATACTGAACTAGATAATGATCATATTTAATAGATTTGACTCTGTTAAGTGTGCAATAAAAACATTTTATTTTTAAATATGCATTTTTAATCAGAATATCAGCCCATTTGCATGTTCACATCCATTAAACACTGTGATGATTTATATAGAATAAAAACAACAAATTCTGCCTAAAATAAAATAATTAAAATGTCTTGCTTTTACCATCTCTTTATACATTTATCTGAGATTTTTATATATATTTTATACATTTTTTTCTGAGAATTTGTGCCTCAAAAAAAATTTGTAAAAAATAAATAATAAAAAACACAACATTACGATTAATGTATTTGAATTGCACATGAAATTTCCATGCATTAGCATTACACAGTTTTAACATAAACTAATAGATTTAATGTGATGCTAATGTGAATAACTGAATGGGTTTTAAATGCATATCATCAATAAATACAGTTTGTTTAAATAACTGAATATTGCTTGTTCCACAGCTAGTCATATTTTAACCATGTTAATACTTTTTAACCTAATAATATATTTAATTGTTTTCACAACAAACAGATTTATGCTGACACAGTTTTTGTTTTATCCAGCTGTATTTACTCAGTGCAACTTATAACATCCAAGTGAAAGATATAACACCAACATGTAATAAAAATAAATAATAAAAAACAGTATCACTGAAAAAGGATCAGCCCCCTCCTAAAGATGACTTGTAAACTCAATCAGGTGTAGCTCATCACCTTCTCAATGGCACACAAAGCCATCTGACTTTCACCTGTGATCAGCTGTGCTCATTTTGATCAGCTCAGCATGAAAAGAGCTTTCCTGCAGCATTTCAGACCTTGGTAGTGCAACTGAAGCAAACAATCAGCTATGAGTGGCAAGACACTGTCAAAAGATCTCCGGGATAAAGCTGTGGACGGGCACAAGTCAGGAGATGGAGACAAACATTTCAAATGCGAATAACGCAAAGTCTAGATGTGCAGAGTTAGTAGAGACAAATCCCAGCAGAATAAAGGCTGTAATTAAAGCAAAAGGTGGTTCAACAAAGTACTGACACAAGGGGGTGATGCTTTTTCCAAATCAGTGATAGTTTATTTATTTATTTTCATCTTCATTTCAGACGGCAAAGCAACAAAATGTGATTATTTTAAAGGTGGGTTGATTCTTTTCTATTCCGTGTGTGTGTGTGTGTGTGTGTGTGTGTGTGTGTGTGTGTGTGCGATATCGTAATTGTTGTTTTAACGATTTGACATTATCGAGTATTTTGCAAAAACCTTTCAAAACATTCCTACAGAGCGCACGCATGCATTACGTGAAGTCTAGACTAGTGCGCGTGGCGTGCATTTAGTGTGTTTTCTTTCACTGCATGATTCAGTCTATTAAAATGCATTTAGAATGATCACAAATTCAAAAGAAAATGGGGAGAGAAAACGTATAAATTTATATCATTTAATATAGTTAATCAATATCACGCAGAAAGTGCCGTTTTTTTCTCCAGAAATGACTGATCACAAATAGCCTATTGATTTTTTACAACAGTTCAAAGAAAAAGATGTTAATTAAGATACTTATGTTTTAGACATTTATATTTCCTGTTTTTGCTCTATTTTGACAACAAAAATAATTCCAAACACAGCCACAGCACAGTTTTGCGTCTCTGAGCAACATGACGGTGTTTCGTTCCTGAATGAATCAACCGTTTAAATGATTCGGTTAAATCGCAATAACTCACTTATTAACAGTGACTTGCTGCCACCTACTGGTGGTTTTAATTTCACATTTAAAGTTTCTTTTTATTATTTAGATAATTTCGAATAACAGTATTCAATGTTTTATGTTTAATATATCAAAACATTTGTATGCATTTGTAATTGCAGGTTTAAGCATTCATGTCCTGCACTAAACAGTAGTGTGTAAATACATCTAAATGCCACTTCAGACGCAGCTTCTGTGTTTCCTCTGCATTGCAAAGATGAATTTT
>NW_015670897.1:859398-864323 GCF_001515625.1 Sinocyclocheilus rhinocerous | reverse complement strand
TTTTAGACACCATATTGCCTGTTTTTGCACTATTTCGCCAACAAAAATAATTCCAAACAAAGCCACAGCGCTGTTTTGCGTCTCTGAGCAACATGACGGTGTTTCGTTCTTGAATGAATCAACCGTTTAAATGATTCGGTTCAATCGCAATGACTCACTTATTAAGAGGGATTTGCTGCCACCTGCTGGCGGTTTTAATTTCAAAAATCGGCTTTTTCTTTTCTTTTTTTTTTCTTTTCTTTTTTGTTGATTTTTTTCATGTTTTAAATCATTTCAAATATCAGTATTCAACGTTTTATGTTTAATATATCAAAACATTTGTATGCATTTGTAATTGCAGGTTTAAGCATTCATGTCCTGCACTAAACAGTAGTGTGTAAATACATCTAAATGCCACTTCAGACGCAGCTTCTGTGTTTCCTCTGCATTGCAAAGATGAATTTTATTGATACTGATTTAATTTGCTTGGTAACAGCCCAAATGTCTTATTATTCTAATTCACTGATTAAATGTAAGAATGTGACTCAAAAGATAAAGCACACTTTTAGAAAAAGGTAAAAATGCCCATTAAAAGGTAAAAATTAATTTAAACTCATATTGGAAAAAAATTATTTCTCTCAGTGTGAACTGACCACCACACAGAATATAAAGAATATCAAAAACTTCAGGAGACAGCTGTCATCGGCAGTCCTTAAGATACCAGCACAATAACACACTCAGCAAAATATCGTCTAATTATCGTTATCGATAAAGTCACAGAAAATATCAAGATATTATTTTGTCAATATCGCACACCCCGTGTGTGTGTGTGTGTGTGTGTGTACACCATCAAGCTTAATAGTTCACGGCTTTGGCACAAAACTTGTTTTTAGTGACAATCTAATAAAATTTATAATTTCATGTTTATGAAACTCTTCCCCGATCGTTCACTGGTTTTGTTTTGCTCCCTCACAAAGTATTGTTCCCACGTCTCCATCATAAGCTGTTATTCTCTGCCATTCAAATACCTCTAATACACAGGAATTGCGTTTCTATTGTTCGTGAGCTGGACAGACACGAGTCGAGGGTCCGGCACTCTATCGGTCTCCGCTATCTCATACAGACGACTCTTATTTTATTAATCTTTCACAATGGAGACGCATGTCTCCACCTCACAAATATTTTGACCCTATCTCTGAAATCCAATATTTATGAAAAACAGGCAAGCCATTGAAACAAATTCAATGCCTTTACCCAGAATGCACATGATGTTATTTCCCTCACAGAAGCATCTTAGGACGACCATAATAAGTGCAACAGTTTATTCCAGATATAAAACTCCATTCATTTTCTCCATAGGGAAGTAGATTTTTTAAAATAAATGTTTTATTCTTAAGAACACGTTATTATTTGTAAATAATAAATGTAAATAAATTTGTAAATAAAAGGTTCAATCAATCAATAAAAATGAATGAATGTATGTATGAATAAATAGGTTTTTTTTTTTCATTCTTTTTATTTTTTTTTTATTCTCAAGAACAAACATTTTTATTCTCAACCGACCAGAAACAGACGGTCTTAGAAGATATTAAATAAAAGGTAACAATCAATAAAAATAGTAAATTAAATAGAAAAAAAGTCAATAAAAAATGGGAAATGGATTTTTAACAATAACTTCTAACCTACTTTTAGATCCGAGGTTGTTAATCTATGGTATCTGCTTTTATTGAAGCTGTCAGCCTACATTATTTCAACTTATTTTTTAAATTATTTTTAAAAAATTGTGATGAAAAACTACATTAACCATGATTCCGTACAGAAAATTCCACCAATCAGAAAGTCACTGCGAGGAAATTGTCAAAAGAGCTCCGTCCACTCCGTGAACGCCGCAAATGCCATAATCTAGTCTCACAATGCTGTCAAAATATTTTGCATATATTTCATAGTTTGTAATGTTGTAATTCACCTAATAGCTGGTTGGTTTGGTTCAGGGCTTATAATGCTTTAACGAAGAATTTAAAAAAAAATCCCTATGAGGAAAAAAAAAATACTTTCAGAACCAACCCTGCTGAAACAGTGGGCGGCAATAGTGCAAACACTCATGATTTGATTAGTTCGCTTACTTGTGACCAAAGTAAACGCATTTCTCAATGCACACTGTAAACGTGCATCAGAGATTGTGTCTGCTGATCGATAAGAAGTTAAATGAGCAGGTGTTATGAAGGTATTTACTGGTCTCGGCTATCATTAACCGCGTCGTGTCCGGAGCGTACGTCAGCGGGGAACAATACCTGCCTGTTCACTGATATGAGTTAACAAACAGCCTTTGATCTTTAGAGCGGCGCGAGAATCAAAGTGAGTGTCACAGTAATATCTCAAAGAGCCAAAGACACAACACTGCAGATGAACAACGACACAAAAGACAACGCAAAGAAAATACGGTTTCATGCACGTAAACCTAAACACAAATCCTGGCGTGAAGCGTAATCTGCGGCGAGTCACTGGATCAGTGTGTGTACAATATATATCATCTGAACACGGGAACCTGCTTAGACACAGAAACAGAGTTACTTCATTTAGACAGCAAGACTGAGTTAACCTTAGTTCTGGCATTTTGGTACTGTACAAGCAAAATGCATATTTATATTTTTGTGAATGTATGCTGTTTGATATTCTATACAACATGACTACATTTAGGCTGCTGAGGTTTATAGCTCATATTTATTGCTTTTCACACATTCTCTTCCAAAGCCTAGTGAGCTGCACACTGTAAAACAGAAATAACACTACTTTGCTTTGTCAGTTTGAATTTGTTTGTTCAGTAGATGCAAAATGCCTTATTCAGCCAATAAATGTATTAAGGCAAGGCAAATTTTCCATTAATAACAATAGCTGCAATTCATGCTGCAATGCATGCTGGAAGCTCACAAACCCTTAACATTTCAGCAATATTGTTAAATTTCAATTCTTTGTTCAAATAGCTGTGTTTGACTGGTTAGGACAACATTTGGAGGAAATTCTCTTGGTCTAACATGGGTTTTTAAGTAGCTTCAAGTAATTCCCATTTCTTAGTATTTATGAGCTGTAAGCTTACTTTCAGAACCAACCCTGCTGAAACAGTGGGCGGCAATAGTGCAAACACTCATGATTTGATTAGTTCGCTTACTTGTGACCAAAGTAAACACATTTCTCAATGCACACTGTAAACGTGCATCAGAGATTGTGTCTGCTGATCGATAAGAAGTTAAATGAGCAGGTGTTATGAAGGTATTTACTGGTCTCGGCTATCATTAACCGCGTCGTGTCCGGAGCGTACGTCAGCGGGGAACAATACCTGCCTGTTCACTGATATGAGTTAACAAACAGCCTTTGATCTTTAGAGCGGCGCGAGAAACAAAGTGAGTGTCACAGTAATATCTCAAAGAGCCAAAGACGCAACACTGCAGATGAACAACGACACAAAAGACAACGCAAAGAAAATACGGTTTCATGCACGTAAACCTAAACACAAATCCTGGCGTGAAGCGTAATCTGCGGCGAGTCACTGGATCAGTGTGTGTACAATATATATCATCTGAACACGGGAATCTGCTTAGACACAGAAACAGAGTTACTTCATTTAGACAGCAAGACTGAGTTAACCTTAGTTCTGGCATTTTAGTACTGTACAAGCAAAATGCATATTTATATTTTTGTGAATGTATGCTGTTTGATATTCTATACAACATGACTACATTTAGGCTGCTGAGGTTTATAGCTCATATTTATTGCTTTTCACACATTCTCTTCCAAAGCCTAGTGAGCTGCACACTGTAAAACAGAAATAACACTACTTTGCTTTGTCAGTTTGAATTTGTTTGTTCAGTAGATGCAAAATGCCTTATTCAGCCAATAAATGTATTAAGGCAAGGCAAATTTTCCATTAATAACAATAGCTGCAATTCATGCTGCAATGCATGCTGGAAGCTCACAAACCCTTAACATTTCAGCAATATTGTTAAATTTCAATTCTTTGTTCAAATAGCTGTGTTTGACTGGTTAGGACAACATTTGGAGGAAATTCTCTTGGTCTAACATGGGTTTTTAAGTAGCTTCAAGTAATTCCCATTTCTTAGTATTTATGAGCTGTAAGCTTGAAAATATGTCGTTTTTTATTTTTTTTAAATAAATACATTTTATTATTTAATTTTATTTTTTTTGCAGTGCACCTAGGCAACATTCACTTATGCTGCCTCATAAGATAAACTCATTACTAAGGTAGCATGGAATCCCAAAATTCATTTTTGTAGAGTAAACATTTCCATTTAAGATCACAGATGCATTTGAGAGAAATTCGAAATGCATTGTGCATTTTGTTTATTTTATATTGCACTGAAAACCTCAATATTTGCATTGTATTATTGTAAAGCATTTATTGTGTCAATCATGAATTTCACGTGAGGAAAAATTACTTGAAGACCGTTTCAAATCAGTCATTTGGGTTAAGAAGCTGCACTAAGAAGGAAGCTGCCTATATGTAGGTGGCGAGGTTTACAGCGTTGCATTCTGTACATTTTCTTTCTTTCTTTATTAGGTTGCGCCAGTATTTCAGCAGTTCTTCATGTAAATATCCCCACTGGCTCCATTAGTACCACTTAAGGTGCCATCTGTAAACCATATTGACATTTATTGACCTTTAATTTAGTTAGCTGCCATTTAGCATACACTGTAAAGAAAAATTGTGATTTTAACAGTAAAAGACTGTAAAAATGCTACAGTAAAAACCTGTTAACTGGTTAACAGTAAGTTTCCATACTATATTCGGTGAATAAATGTAATTATATTTAATGTAATTTTACAGTAAACTACTGTTAAAAATACGGTTTTTGGAAGTGAAAAAGAAAGTCATTGTGTAAAATGTACAGTGAAAAACCGTAAATTGACACTCCCAGAATTCCATGCATGAC
>NW_015670897.1:855265-858956 GCF_001515625.1 Sinocyclocheilus rhinocerous | reverse complement strand
TATATATATATATATATGTATATATATATATATATGTATATATATATATATATGTATATATATATATATATGTATATATATATATATATGTATATATATATATATATGTATATATATATATATATGTATATATATATATAAATTTGATGGTTTTAGTTAACTATAATAACCCGATAATAAATAAAAAATAATATTTAATATTAATATACTAATAAAAAGAATGTGAAACGGCTTGGCGATGTGAAGGCCGTTATCAGACCGGGCTGAAGATCTAATCTGGACGGGTGCGGATGCACTCACAGAAAGCAGCATCAGATCACTCGTGTTAATTGGTTAATTGATTGATCAGCATGGGGTCAGGAGCTGCGGCGGCGCGAGTGTCGCGTGAGGACGCGGTGCGGCGCGGCTGGCACTGACAGAGACGCTGGCGTGCGAGAGTGTGTTAGCGTGAGAGCTCAGCTGGGTTGGGGCTGAACACCAGGTTTTTCCAGTTTTTTTTGTTCCCGAGCCTCTTTTTTTTATTTTTGCTTTGTTTGAGCACGCATCAGCACACAAGTGTATCAGCGCAGCGCTGTCCTGATCTCTGCAGAGACGCACCGATCGCTCGCACGCTGAGAACGCGACACTCTGGAGACGCGCCGCTACTGACGCGAGGCTCTGTGTAACGGGATGCACGCACTCAACTCTTCCAGGGTGGTTTCTCCTGTTAGAGATCGCGCACTGCTGGAGAAGCTCTGGCACACATGAAGCGCACGAGGATGATTTGTGTATGCACTGATTTGTGTTTGATGATGTACTGTATGTCGACACTAAGCATGCACAATATCTTCTCAATCTGTTCATGCACCCTGCTGTAAAAGTGCCAGAACTTTATTGTCAAAAATACAGTAGCAGCATTTTAGGTTTCGCTGGACTGAGCCTAAATTTATGGTCAAAACTGTGTATTTCATTAACTGATATGATAATATTGCATCTAAGGTATTAAAATCTATTTTGTACCTGTATAATATACTGAGAAACATCAAAATAAAACGAAGTAAAAGAGACACATGATGAATTAGAGTAGCTTAGAGCAGGTAAATGCTTTTATTTACATATATAAATATGATATACACATTATAATATAGCCTATTATGAGTATTATAATAAATGTCACACACACGCACAAGCGCTATCATTGCAAAAAATGACTAATATATAACAATAAAAGGGAGATCTAA
This sequence comes from Sinocyclocheilus rhinocerous, assembly GCF_001515625.1. Classification (NCBI taxonomy): domain Eukaryota; kingdom Metazoa; phylum Chordata; class Actinopteri; order Cypriniformes; family Cyprinidae; genus Sinocyclocheilus; species Sinocyclocheilus rhinocerous. The sequence continues at coordinate 857,736 of NW_015670897.1, read as the reverse complement.
TGCCGTTTCATGCATTCGGAGTTATTTACACTGTTAAAGGAATTATTATTATTATTATTATAAAGAGTTGCATGCTAAACATGACCAAAGTTTCAAAAAACGAGTTGGACGTATGACAGAGTATTTCGGTGCCAAATACACTCCTTCAGGGTTCATATGTGTGTGTTACGTCCCCTTCAATTAAACAACATAAGATGTAACATAAAACCAAAAATGCACATTATTAATAAAAAAATTTTTTTTACTGTAAATTATAGGATGACTGTTTGGTATTATTTCGAAAATTGGTGCTTTTAACAGTATTTTACTGTAAAATTACATGAAATGTTAAAAATATTACAATTTAATAATTAAACAATTATTTATATGTATAATTAATTATAATAACTAATTTTCTTTCAGATTTTCTTTGACATTGACAGCTATTTAAAGCAGTAGACGCACAGTTAAAATAAACCAGTGCTAGTGTGGATGCTAATATAGATATTGTTATTGTTATAGCTAGCATTATAGTTATTAATTGTTAGATTTATCATATTCAGTTACCATTATAATTATCGCTTTATTTAGTCATGGTTATATTTCTCACTATAGTTATCGTTTTAGTTATTATTTTAGTTATAATATGTTTCTTCTTAGTTTTTTTCTTATCAGTTGTGTACATTAGGGTTTTATCTTACATCTAATGTTGTTAAATTAATGTTATTGCATTATTTCAGTATAATGTATGTTACCATGATGGGGTTTAGTGTTTGTGTGAATGACACTGTTCACCTTCTATATATAAGTATTGCCCTCCTCAGCTCAAGTATTGCCCACTATCAGTGCATTGCAATGGTTCAAAACAGATATTAACACTTCAATATGTTGGTTTATTAACATTACATCAGTTAATGAAATACGGTATTTTATTGTGAATTTAAGTTAAGTCTGTAAAACCTAAAATGTTGCTACCATATTTTTTACGGTGAAGTTCTGGCAACCACAGCTGCCGGTATTTTACCATAAATTTCACAGATTTTTTTTTTTACAGTGTATACTTTAATTAAGTCATTTACAGTTCACTCCACCTCAGGTTACTCCAGAGAGACTGAAGCTGTGATACAGTAAGTGTGTTGATCAAGAGCACAATGAAGCTGCAGAGCTTTCTTTAACTTAACTGCATTACAAATAACTGACGGACAGTAATGAAGATTAAAGTGATTGCTTGTATGCTCTATACAGAACCAAACACTTGTTCGTGTATCTAAACTGGCTCTTGTATGGAGACATAAAGCCTATTGACATACGGCTGCCCTAGGAAGTATATTTGGACACTTAAGTCACACTTAAAAATGTCGGAATGTCATTGCGTTACATAGAAATTATATCAATCAAATGCTTCACGATCTTTTGACTAATGTCGTCATTTTCAAGGTTTTAATCACATTATATTATCAAACAAACACAAAGTCACTGAATAGCGACTGTCCTCATTTTCAACACTCCATCTATTGTTTTAGCATTTCAAAGCGAACAAACTTCCTTTTGTCAAGTCATTTTTATTTGTATAGCACTTTTCAACAATAGGCTACACATAATTTCAAAGTAGATTTACAAAAAATGTGTCAATGTCTTAGATCCTAGAGAACAGGAGATCTAACATCAAAGCAGGAGATTGTGTTTTAATGTATTTAAGCTATCATTTATGTCGATTATTTACAACTGAGACGTTTTTAAGTGTGACTTCATTGTCTAAATACGTTTTGGCACTGCTGGAATTAATCTGTCAATCTTCAAAATGTAGGTTATTTATTATTTTTGTACGTTTCAACAGACTTTTTAAACGTTTGAATAACCAAACCAAGTTTATAATAGACGCTCGCGAACAGAAATATCGCCTTCGTCTGTCAAGATTACCATAGTAACAATACGCTTCTCGGCCACTTCGCTGTAATAATTACAAATACTGTAATTATTTATCACTTTAGTGTTCATTTAGCTGTCCCAAAAATGTACTATTTTTGTACCTTTCAACTAGCTTTTCAATGGTTTCAATAACCACAAATCACGACCAGTTTAGAACGCGTAAATAGACGATCGCCAACACAAATCGCGTTCGTGGTAACCATAGCAACAGTATGCTGCTCGAAAATCTAATCATAAATACTACTGTAAATATTTATCCCTTTATTGTTTTTCATACCTATAAATAACAACAAAACATGACAAATTCGACTCGCTTATTTTCATCTAGCGGCAAATAGAAACAGAAATCGCGTTCCTCTTTTTTTTTTGGAGGTAACCATAGCAACAGTGCGCCTTTGCTTCTGAAAACCAAATACTGTAATTGTTTATCACTTTATTGTTTTTCATGCCTGTTAATAACAACAAAACATGACAAATTCAGCTATCTTATTTTAATCTAGCGGTAAATAGAAACAGAAACAGAATTCGCGTTCCTTTTTTTTTTTTGGGAGGTAACCATAGCA
>NW_015670897.1:845415-851695 GCF_001515625.1 Sinocyclocheilus rhinocerous | reverse complement strand
AAAACCAAATACTGTAATTGTTTATCCCTTTATTGTTTTTCATGCCTATAAATAACAACAAAACATGACAAATTCGACTCGCTTATTTTCATCTAGCGGCAAATAGAAACAGAAATCGCGTTCCTCTTTTTTTTTTGGAGGTAACCATAGCAACAGTGCGCCTTTGCTTCTGAAAACCAAATACTGTAATTGTTTATCACTTTATTGTTTTTCATGCCTATAAATAACAACAAAACATGACAAATTCGACTCGCTTATTTTCATCTAGCGGCAAATAGAAACAGAAATCGCGTTCCTCTTTTTTTTTTGGAGGTAACCATAGCAACAGTGCGCCTTTGCTTCTGAAAACCAAATACTGTAATTGTTTATCACTTTATTGTTTTTCATGCCTATAAATAACAACAAGACATGACAAATTCGACTCGCTTATTTTCATCTAGCGGCAAATAGAAACAAATCGCGTTCCTCTTTTTTTGGAGGTAACCATAGCAACAGTGCGCCTTTGCTTCTGAAAACCAAATACTGTAATTGTTTATCACTTTATTGTTTTTCATGCCTATAAATAACAACAAGACATGACAAATTCGACTCGCTTATTTTCATCTAGCGGCAAATAGAAACAAATCGCGTTCCTCTTTTTTTGGAGGTAACCATAGCAACAGTGCGCCGCTCGAAAACTTTGCTCCTGAAAACCAAATACTGTAATTGTTTATCACTTTATTGTTTTTCATGCCTGTTAATAACAACAAAACATGACAAATTCAGCTATCTTATTTTAATCTAGCGGTAAATAGAAACAGAAACAGAATTCGCGTTCCTTTTTTTTTTTTTGGAGGTAACCATAGCAACAGTGCGCCGCTCGAAAACTTTGCTTCTGAAAACCAAATACTGTAATTATTTATCACTTTAGTGTTCATTTACATGTCATATCACAAAAACTTAGCGTTTTGAAAGGTCTTTGACGTTTGGTTTAGTGTACAAAGGGCGCCAAAGGACAAATTCGGTTGAACAGATCACGCACGGAACATTTCTATAGAAAGTCCTCGTGTAACACTTCTGGATTTTAGGAGCTCGTCCTACATAAGGATCAGGAACGGGACGAGTGTCCTTGAGCAGAAAGAAAGATGCTCCTTCCTTCAGAAAATGAGGCAGTAGTGCATGCGCAGGATTGATTTTTTTCTCCCTGACAGACTTTTTTAAGGGGTTCGAGGTTCGTGCGTCAGAAGACAGTGAAGGTTCTTCTAAATTTATAGATTAATAACTCTCTGACAGTCTGCCTAGGTAAGCTAATATTATATGTGCGATTTACAAGATACATAACACATAAATACAAAAATGTGCCTTGCGTTTTAATGAATGGATCATCTTTAGTTTGTGTTCTGAGTAAAAATTTTCGTGAGCTGTGAATATAGTCAAAACTGTAAAAATAAATAAAGATGAAAAAACGTTTAAAAAAGCATCATGCATTTTTCCTTTGTGTAGCTACTTTTGAAAAGCTTGAGACTTACTGAATTTTTACTGAAATTACATGTCATTATATAAGAGTGTTTTGCGCATAAAAAAAAAGACTCAGCAGAAAGGTTTAACTGTTTGCAAATATATGTAAATTTCTAGTAGCTAATACTAATCGGGAGTTTTACACAAGAGTCAGTCTGTTCACCTTTAAATGATGCACATTAGCTATTACTGAATACATTTGATATAGATCCGAGGTCATTCAGTAAGTTTACTCTGATCAGTGCGAAATGTCCTTATTGATATATGATCAATTGATGTTACCCTCAAATCACTGAAAAACCTAGATTTATAGAGATGTAAATGAGATTGAATTTGAACGCATATATGATGCATTAAGCAGCATCACTGAGTAGATCATGAATGTGCTGGACTCACCTGCACCGGTGCATGAGCGCAGAATCAGTGGCAGAAGAAAAGCTGAAAGCAGACACCGCATTGTGAAAGTCCTGTGACTCCAGCAATGAGACTCGACCAAATGTGACCCTTTGAGAGTGTGATCGTCTCTTATATAGTAATATATCTATCAATGGACAGGACGGAGTCTGCTGGCCCCTCCCATCACATTCCTCTAATAACCAGAGCATCATCACACCAGTGCTACGTTATGTATTAAATATGCTCATTATTCCTAAATACTAAGACTATCTATCTACCTATCTATCTAAAGTCATTTTAATGGTCAGATCTGATAAACGCCATTACAATGACAAAGACTATGTGTATGATATTGTGAGTATAGCTATTGTAAGTTAAATTAACGATAGGCTACTATAAGTATGAAGATGCATTTTTTTTATCCAAATCAACTTATAGTTTACATAAACTTACATTTATTACAGAGACAATCCAACTGTATGTGGCAGCATATGACAAACAATATAAGTCCTGCCCAATCACAGGTCATCTTATTCAAACTTTGTATTTTTATTATTAGCATATAGGCCTACTTATTTTTCCAAGTTGTAATTCCGTTAATCAAAGCATGAATAACCTCCGAAATGGCACTCATTATTGGATTATTGCTGGTGAAATCCTGAATAATGATTCCTACAGTATTTTTGTTCCGGTGTGTCAGGGTAATTATCGTTTAGAAAATGAGGACAATTCTGTCAGGAAGTACGAAGTGTTGAATTATTGTTATTGTTTTACTTTTACTGCCTCCCATCTTATCACACAACTAATATGCCGTAATCTTACTGTGCTGTAAATTGTAAACTTCTGATTTTCAGATGAAAAGCACTTCCCATCGTTTATAGTTTGCTGAATTAGCCTAAAGGCATACTGGTCATTGGGAGCACCGGGACATTCCCGGTGGGCCGGTCGTTACCGTATATTAGGCGCTGTTTTTAAATCACAGCGCATGCGAAAATGCAAAAAAAAAGCGCAATCAGTCACCCGCACAGCGCTGCGCTTCGATGTGTTGTGAGTTGTGGTATACAGTCGTGTGATATGAGAACATTAAAGGTACTGTAGTGAATGATGCTGGCTGAAAACAGACACGACGATGTAAACTGCATGACGAGGTAAATTGGAAAACGCCAATACATAATTAAGCTTGTCAATTCAGCACCATAGTAATTTTGCAGTTATTAACACCGTACAAATAGCCAATGGTGTTTTTGGCAGAAATTTATTTATTATAAATATTACTGTTATTACTTATATTAAATATTACGGAATATTGAACTTTTATAGACGTTGTTTTTGTAGTTTCTACTAGTTTTTTTTTCTTTTTTTAAATTACAAATTACATAGTTTATTATTACTTATACTAGGGGGGGGGGCGTTGAATGCTTGAATCTGATTGGCTGACGAACGTTCTAAGGCGTGCAATTATTTTCAGGGAAACGCACAGCGAACGTAGTTCCAGGCAGCTCTGGACCGCATTACATCTCCATATCATTTCGCCAAATGATTTCTGTTCTGATTTCTGACAACAGCACAATAACCAAAACCCACAACAACACTGGCCAGACAAATAAATATAGTAAGCAATATGATAAAAACGACAGATCATTTCCATGTTTTGCCACAATTACGTTTTATTATGTAGGTAAAGCACTTTATCTCTCCCGCTCTCTCTCCCTCAGACGCATATATAGCTTAGCCTACAGTACAGAAACATACACGTGCTAACGTTGTTATCGCTACTCTGGCGATTTTATTATATTTTTTTTTTATTATTATTATTTGCTACATGATAGGCTACTTCTCACAAGCGAGGTAACAACGGCGCTGTTCGTGAAGAAAATGAAATTAAAGTTTCACTGTTAGTAGAGACGCTGCTGCCGAACAATTTTGTTTTTTTTTCGGTCTGTCTAATAACTTAATTAATATCTGCATTAGTCTGCTATCAACGGCTCAAGCCTCCGTTACTAGGTCTAAAATTACGTTTTGGAATTAGCAACGGAGGCGTTAGATGAGATGCGGAAGAAATTAATCCTACTGACAATAGCGTTTTAAGTACAAAAACCGGACGAATGCCTTGAAATATATATCATCTGATCTATGTCTTGAGGTGTGGCAACCGTGGTATAAGCGGAATAATTGACTCCGGGCCATTGAATTATTAGAAAAATAATGCACTCCGCTTCGCGTCGTGGCCGCATCACCACCTCGGCTGTGCATTACTTTTCTAATAATTAAACGGCCCGGAGTCAATTATTCCTTATTATTTATTTTAAAAACCATATGACCATGGTAATGAGGACCATAGTTTTATTTGTTGTGACCACCATCTTCCTAAACTAGCCAGTTAAACTCTGGATTCTATGCAAGAACTATAGTAAATTTCATTGGGGCAAAGGATAATTTACCAGAATAGCTTTAATAGCTCCTTTCTCTTTAAATGTTTAGTTCTAATTGGCGTTAACTACAAATGTTAAAGTTCTTAAAGGGATAGTTCACCCAAAAAGGAAAATGGTCATCATATACTCACTATCATGCCATTCCAAACCTGTATGAATGTCTTCCTTCTGTGTAACATAAAAGAAGACAATTTGAGAAATTCAATTATTTTTTGTCCATACAGTAGAAATCAAGGGTAATGATTTGGTAACAAAATGGTTTGGGAACATTCTACAAAATATAATCTTTGTGTTCCACAGAAGAAAGTCATACAGGTTTGGAAGGACATGGGGGTGAGGAAATGATGACAGAATTTAATAGCAGTACATTTTCTGCGTTCAAGCTCAAATATCAATGCTTGTCGAGTGCATTTCTATGTGACAGAAAAAAATGCATTATTAAATTTGTTGCATTTGCAGTGAATTCAGTAATATCTATCATTATTTGTTTCTGTCCTGCTTTATTTACTCATTTATTTTCTCCAATTTAAGGCTCTATAACCCAGCAAAACATTCACAGGGAAACTCGTGGGCCCGGATTGAATGGATTTGTCCAGGGCCGAATTTGTGTATGAGATTATTAGGCTATATCTTGTATAAAGTTGCTTGAGTAAACACCTGCTTTATTCACAACAGAAATATGCAGTTATGAATATTGACTACAGCTGAGCACAGTCATTAATGTGGGTTTGGTGACATCTAATGGCCAGTACAAAACTGTTCAATAGCCTATTATCATTATAGCCTTCTACATAATAATAGTAATACAGCAGCAACTAGTAGGTTAATGCATTTAAAATTGGGTGTATATATTTGTTTATTTATTACGTTTTGTGAGCGTTCAGGAAGTATTAACTATTATTTAAATAAATAAAAAAATAGATTAAAATAAAATTACAAAGAAACACTAAGGGCTTAATGCTTAACAGATCAGATTGAATATGAAAAATATTTCAGAATCTCTTGACTGTTTTAATGTACATTAATGCGTCTTTTATCTTTAATGCATTAATACAGTAATGTTTTTACTGAAAGATGCTATGAAGGATTAGCACATTATTCATATAATTAATCAGAAGATCTTGTTTTGAAGTCTGACTTTATTTTATAGTCGATATTCACATTTTTTTTGGATCAAATATTGTTCTGGGTCACTTCAAGAAACTTTAGTCACAGTATGTTTATCTACAGATCACACTTGACATGTTTAGAGTTGCTTTTTTGAATAAATTGGTGATTGTGGTGATGCTGTATGAACTCGTTTACATGATCTGAATGTGAGTTGTGTTGTACTGATTTCTGCGTTTTATAGAAGCGTTTACCTTCGTTTAACAACGTCAGAGCCCACGGTAGTTCTGTTTATAAAGGTTTAATCGTTCTATGTTGACTAAAAATCAATGCTCATCACTCTGTGTAGAAAACATGGGATTTTTTACTTCTGCTGCCCGACGCCTGTTGTGCTTTGTGATACTGGCCAAAAAAGTGGTCGACTAAAATGGCTTTTGGTAAGTAGAGCGATCTTTAAAATGACAGTTCTATCATTATAGGCAGAGGCGCATTAATGCACGGGCTTCAAGGGGCTGAAGCCCAGGGGCCTACACTGGAAAGGGGGCCCACTGGCTGCAGGGAAATTATATTTTTTGAATAATTATTTATATGGAGTTTGCAGCAGTGACAACAGCGTTCTGTAAACAAACTCACACACTCATTTTCAGCGACACCCTGGTTGTAGTCAGTGTTGGGGGTAACGCATTACAAGTAACGCGAGTTACGTAATCAGATTACTTTTTTCAAGTAACTAGTAAAGTAACGCATTACTTTTTAATTTACAAGAGAATATCTGAGTTACTTTTTCAAATAAGTAACGCAAGTTACTTTTTTTTTTTTCAATTTATTGACTGACAGCTCTCCTGTCC
>NW_015670897.1:834196-836570 GCF_001515625.1 Sinocyclocheilus rhinocerous | reverse complement strand
TGCCCATGTTGAGAGAAATCAGATGTTACTGTAGTTCTAAAATAAATATGAATATGCATTAATTCATCTCACTCACACACAGATTCAGTATTCCTCAAAATGAATAAAAATAATGCAACTCAGAATATGACGCAAACCTGCAATAATTAAATGTTAAACAACACAAATATGCTTTATGTATTTAATCCCATTCTATTAACCAATGTCTTTGCTTTTGACCTTCGATGATCCAGTTCAACCGTACTAATAATCACAAATTACTCTAGACAAACATTTGTGTGTTTTTTTTTTTATTGCTGAAGTGTGTTGACATTTCTTCTTCTGCATTCTACTGTACGGACGTAAATTTACTTTCCCTTCAGCCTGAGGCTTATTCATTTCACTTTTGGTGTGAAAAGGCTTTTATATTTGCCAAAAATATAACTTTTTTATTTTAAAAACAAACAAGCAAGCCCTGTCCAGATTTAAAAAGTAACGCAAAAGTAACGTAACGCATTACTTTCCATAATAAGTAACTAAGTAACGTAATTAGTTACTTTTTATGGAGTAACGCAATATTGTAATGCATTACTTTTAAAAGTAACTTTCCCCAACACTGGTTGTAGTAGCCTATATAGTGAATGGCTCAGTTTAGGTTCCCCCCACACCGTTTGTATAGTTGGTATGTTCCACGTGTTCCATCGATATACTGTACGTGGAATGTACAATGCATAACCGCAGCAGAGAGTATCTTTGTCAACACGCAGATTAACAGAAACACAACACTGCTGAGTGAAAGGAACTGGACCGGACAACGTTCTGTAACGTCATACAGTAAAGTGGTCGACTAAAATGGCTTTTGGTAAGTAGAGCGATCTTTAAAATGACAGTTCTATCATTATAGGCAGAGGCGCATTAATGCACGGGCTTCAAGGGGCTGAAGCCCAGGGGCCTACACTGGAAAGGGGGCCCACTGGTTGCAGGGAAATAATATTTTTTTAATAATTGTTTATATGGGAGTTTGCAGCAGTGACAACAGCGTTCTGTAAACAAACTCACACACTCATTTTCAGCGACGCCCTGGTTGTAGTCAGTGTTGGGGGTAACGCATTACAAGTAACGCGATCGATATACTGTACGTGGAATGTACAATGCATAACCGCAGCAGAGAGTATCTTTGTCAACACGCAGATTAACAGAAACACAACACTGCTGAGTGAAAGGAACTGGACCGGACAACGTTCTGTAACGTCATACAGTAACTTGCTTGGATGTAATCTGTGTGTCATCTGTGCTCCATAAATAGTGCTGCTTCGAAGTCTCGATTTTAAATCTGGGGATGGAAAAATAGGAATTGTCCTATTGCTTAAATGTGATCGTTAAACTTTATACGGCTGTGATTTAACTAATTAAACGTGAGCATGTCATGTTTCAAAATAAAAACACAGTTAGCAATCTCCAAATAACCCAAATTTATGCCAACATGCCGTGTTGTTTTGATCTGCTGACGATGAATAATTAATATTTTGTGTGATTTATGGTGTTTAAATTATACCTGTAAAATCACATTTCATCCAGGAAAGTTTTGATGGCATTTTCCTTTCATATTACCGCAGTATAATGCCCGTAATAACGAATTACTTTATGTAACGGCTATAATTCTGCTGTTCCACAAGCGCCACCTTGTGGCAAAGAGTGAATTTGCATATTCGCTTATTTTCACATTTTACGCAGAACAGCGTTGTGAATGTTAACTGGCATATTAACAAGACAAAGAACGAAAATTGACAAATAATTGTTAGGAAGCTTAAAAAAAAGTGTTTTCTGGAGTCGGCGTTGGTGTGAACTGGGTTTTATAGGACTGTTTTCTTTGTGCTCATCACTTCGGGTTTTTCTTAAAGGGTTAGTTCACCCAAAAATGAAAATTAGGCTGTGTTTTACTCACCCCCAAGGTGTATATGACTTTCTTCTTTCAGACGAATCCAGTCAGAGTTATATTAAAAATTGTATTTGATCTTTCAAGCTGTTTAATGCCCCTCAGCTGGTGTTGCATTGCTTCAGTCCAAAAGAAGTTAAATAAAAATCGACCATCCATAAAAAAAAGTGTCTCACACGGCTCCGGCGGATGACGTATGAAGTCAGCTTTGTGTCTTTGTCTCGAAGTGACGAACGCGGAAACGCAGTGGAGAGATCAAAACAAAACAACGGTCACTAATTAGAAGTACAAAACGAGGATTTGTAAAGAAGAATGTCGGAGGATTTCGATATAAGCCAAGAGGAGACTGGTTTTCCTTTGATAAAGTAAGGAAACTTTGCTTCCTTTGCTCCTGTTAACAAACGTTGGTTTTCACGAGACTCACCAGCGCATGCGCAACGCCGACATCTTACGTCATCC
>NW_015670897.1:824687-834132 GCF_001515625.1 Sinocyclocheilus rhinocerous | reverse complement strand
ATATGACTTTCTTCTTTCAGACGAATCCAGTCGGAGTTATATTAAAAATTGTATTTGATCTTTCAAGCTGTTTAATGCCCCTCAGCTGGTGTTGCATTGCTTCAGTCCAAAAGAAGTTAAATAAAAATCGACCATCCATAAAAAAAAGTGTCTCACACGGCTCCGGCGGATGACGTATGAAGTCAGCTTTGTGTCTTTGTCTCCATATACACCTCGGGGGTGAGTAAAACACAGCCTAATTTTCATTTTTGGGTGAACTAACCCTTTAAATCTTCTGATTTCCTCAGCAGCTGCAGATGTGAGTGTTCAGATCAGAGGAGCGCAATCCTGTTCGATCTGCCTTCCTGCAGAGTTCAGCTCCGACCCTGATCCGATCTTCAGGAACGCTTGCTGACAGCCGTGTGTTTGATCAGGGTTGAACTCTGCAGGAATCTCCATCGTCCTGCATCATGTCACACCTCCACTATACCATCATTCAAACCTCAATGAAAAACCTCTCTTTTCTGACAGTATTTTCAGCCTTCTTCTGACTAGTGTTTTGCTGTGAAACTACTAGGTATCTGTGTTGTGTGTGTTCTGGTTTTGCTGTTAAGTCACTGTGTATTTATATGTATGCGTGTGTGTGTGTGTATATGTACTGTACTGTACACTATCGCATGATTGAAGCTGTGTTTATGTATTTTCTCCTTGTACAGCGACCTTCAGCTTGGGAAAAGCGCTTTATAAAAAATGTGTTATTATTATGTCTGTTATGTCATCTCATCTCATGTCTCTCTGTTGATCTCCACTTGATTCATCGCTGGGTTTGTGTGTTTGGTGAGTCTTGAGGAACCATTTAAAACCTTAAAACAGAACTGTATCGTGATAACTTTTAATTATTTTTATTAATCTTTGTTTGACTCTTTAAAAATTTTAAACATATGGGTTAATTCAGGATAACTGATACATATTTTCCTAATCATCTCAATGGCAAAAAGTGTCACCCGAATTCACCCTATATATTATTTATTATTAATGACAATACATGAACTATTTTGGTCTTTTTAACAGTCAGTATTTGAAAAATAATGTGTTTTTTGAACATTAAAGCATGTCAACATATTCTGTTACACCAAATACACAAAATAATGATCTTTAAAATAGCATCATATGACCCCTTTAAGACTTTTTTTTTGTAAATATGTATTTTTTGTTGATTCTGTATTTCTGCATGCTTGTCTGAAGTGCAGGTCTAGTTGGATGAACGTATAGTGAAATTTGCTTCATGTAATCAGTACTATTGTATGTTGCCTATCATGCCACTTTCCACACGTAAAAAATAAAAGCAGTAATATTCTGAATTAGTTAATTGAATTTTAGTTATTATTAGTGATTTTTAATTGTAGTTTTTAAAATGTTTTATGTATAGTACATAGATTTTTTATTTCAGTTTTAGTTGTAGTTATTTTAGTACATCGTTAACAGTATTTTGAATTCGTTTTTATTTTTTAAATTGTGCCTTTTCACTTTAATTTTAGTTGTTTTAATTTTTTTAATAAATGTCTATTAGGTTTTATATCAATTTTAATTTGAGTTATTTTAGTACATCAAGTTAAACTAAATAAAAAAAGTTTTTATTAATATTTTGAATTAGTTTATTTTTAAATTTTGCCTTTCACTTTGTTTTATTTTCATTTTTTTTTTTAAAGTCTAATTTTTATTTCAGCTGTAGTTATTTTAGTACATCAATTTTAAAATGTTTTTTTTATATATTTTGAATTAGTTTTTACTTTTACAGTTTATAGTTTAAATGTTTCTTATTTTTTCTTTTTATGGCTATATAGTTATTTGTTTTAGTTTTAGTACATCAAGTTAAGCTATATAAAAATGAGAATAGTTTCCTTGGCAATTAGCTGATATATATATATATATTTAAAATTAGAGGATGTATATAATACAGAAAAAAAAATGCAGCAAAACAAAAATGCTGCTGTTGAGCATTCAAGCTCCATGCATGGTATGATTTTGAACAAATTCATAATGCAAAAAGGAAAGATGAATAATCTCAACACAGATGGCTGATAAAGACGTATCTTTTTATTTAACCCATGGGATTGAACTTGTACAGTGCATTTCTTTACAACAATTATTCACTAAGTGACAAATATTAGCCACTATTACAGACCAAATAACTATACATCACATTTCTGGGTTCCTCTTTTAATGCATTTAACTCAAAAAAGTGTCCTTCATCAGCACCACGGGGAAGAAAAATCAAGCGGGTTCTCAGTGTTTTTAACCTCATCGATTCTCAACCAATCATCTTCTCGTTGTTAAGCCTCTAGTTATTGTACCATTGAACAAGTTAAAGTTACAAATCAGTGAATCCATGAGAAAATCAAACACACGTGGCACTGTTGAGAGGTTCACCGTTAACAAAACACAATCAATGTAGAGCCGAAGACGCAGACGACATGAAAAAGAAATCCTAGCACATGTAATGCTGTTGAGATCATGAGCCCTCCAATACAAAAGTCCTTTCAATCGCCACCGGTTTCCCTTTGTACGATTCAAATATGAATTATCATCACTGGTTTGTTCAGATGAAGTGATAGAAACACGCTAACGTAGACGGAGCAGCTAGTTTTACCATAACGTACACAACAACATACAGCAGAAATGTTCAGCTTGCTGTTTTTTTTCTTGCGTTTCCTGCAACAAACACACAACCAGCCAGATTAAACATGAACTGAGCAGTGATTTTGTTTATATATTATTGATATGTTGGAATTCGAGGTTGATTTTGGCATTTAAAGTCGTGTATTTCACATCAAACGAGAGTGAAACCATTTCACAGTTCAGCTAAAGCTCGGTTCTGCCGGAGCGGCTGAAAGACGAAATAGGTCGCGCTCTGTGCACAAAACTGCGATCAAATCAATGCAAACCGGCAGCTTTAATTCAGTAACAGCACCCGCGAATCCCTCCAGTTCCCCAAAAATAAGAATAACCCAAACAATTGAACATTCAAGCTTCACAGCGAGAAAACAGCTGCAGATCTCTCCGTTTTGGTCTCGAACCCCCTCCGTAGTGCACAAAATAATAAGGATAGAGACGTTTTTAAATACTGTAGCAGCTTGGTTGGATTTAAATAGTGAGCCTCTCGATAGACGCCGGGTTTGAAGGAAGGAGGTGATTGTCCGCTGTGTGTGGTGCATTTGAGATGAAGAAACGCCTCTCTTTGGGTTTTTTTTTAACCCAAGGACCCTTTGGGTTCAGTTCTGGCCTCAACCAGAGAAGCTTGGAGTTCACTTGCAGAGATAAAAACGGCCCTCCATCGCAAACCGCGCTCGTTTGTTGGATCTCCTCCATCTCGTTTCCACGTGTGGATCGGTCTCAGAGCTGGACTCTAAATCGCCCTGGTCTCGCGGTTGCCGGGGGGAACGAGGCAGAGAGCGTCTGATTGGACGCCGGCGTGTGTGGCGCGCTGTGATTGGCCGTCTCAGCTGGAGGCGGTGGCGATGGCTTTCTTCAGCTGTTGCGAGCGCAGCTCTCGCGTGCGGGACTCCAGCAGCAGGTCGAAGCAGGTGTTGCACACCAGAACCGGGTCGTACAGCTGCTGGTCTGGGATGGGAAGCTTCAGGTGGCAGCAGTCCTTACAAAACACGTTACCACAGTTCCTACAAGAAATATGAGATATGAGAATCGCCAAAAATCATTAGGATATTAATTAAAGATCATGTTCCATGAAGATATTTTGTAAATTTCCTACCGTAAATATATTAAAACTTCATTTTTGATTAGTAATATGCATTGCTAAGAACTTCATTTGGACAACTTTAAAGATGATTTTCTCAATGTTTCGATTTTTTTGCACCCTCAGATTCCAGATTTTCAAATAGTTGTATCTCAGCCAAATATTGTCCTATCCTAACAAACCATACATCAATGGAAAGATTATTTATATACTGTATAATCTTATACTGTATAAGTATGTATAAATCTCAATTTAAAAAAATTGAACCTTATGACTGGTTTTGTGCTCCAGGGTTATTGCGATATATTGGATGGGAAGAGCCCTTCAACGTTCGGTCCATTAACTGAACACAGGCTTGACTAATGAATTCTTGGGGTTTAAGAATCGATATCGCTCCGTAAAAATGAGATTCGATTAATATCGAGATATCGATATTTTTTACCCAGCCGTAATTTTTTATATTATTTAAAATCTCAGAGGGAAAAAGTCTTGGGAATCCCTGAAAAAAATAAAGTGATATAGAACTGCTCTGCTATTTCTACACTGCTGACAGGAATCAGTAAACGGGCCGCACCTGCAGTGATGCCGTCGCTTGGCAACCCAGAACTCGCAGTCGCAGTTGAAGCAGTGAGAAGCCATGTGATCCGGCACCCATCTGGTGACCTGTGCGTCCAGAAACAAGCTGGTTAAACTCTCTAACGATGCAGCATCAGCAGAGAGAGTGAGGATGACTGACCTCTGTGTCCTTCCTCTCCACACGGTCCCAGCTGCCCTCGCTGAAGCCATCCTCGCTGTGATTGGACAGAGAGTCTTCCTCGTCACTGCCGTCCGACTCACGCAGACACGTCTGGAGGGACGAGAGAGGACGTCAGACACGAGATACTCGTCACATATCATTTATAGTGGAAACATCACTGTGCTGCAGTTCACAGAGTAAATGATTTATCTAGTCATGAAAGCACAGACTCCACCTGCGATGAATCAAATCACGAGCATCACAGGAGACTGATTTTAAATGCACAAGTAAATGAGCGAAATTAAGACATTTTAAGACCTTTATGACTTGCGCAAATAAAATGCACAATATCATCTCAATTAAATAAACTAAGTTTTAGTTAAAAAGTTTGGAGTAATTACGATTTTTTAAATATTTTTTAAAAGAAGTCTCTTATGCTTTACTGTAAAAACAGTAATATTATTGCAATTTAAAAGAACTTCTTTCTATTTGAATAATGTAATTTATTCCTGTTATAGCAAAGCTATTAATTACATTTTAAAATACCAGTCGGCGGCCGTGATAGCTGCCATGTTGGATGGCGCCACCGCAGGCTGACTGGACAAGGCCTTGGACGCTGTCCCATTGGGAACCTAGTAGCGATAGCTCCGTCAGCTGGCTTTGGGAAATCAAACGGCGCGCTGCTTTGGCGTAATCGGCGGGTGGCGGCCTTTCTCTCGCGGGAACCAGTTCGCCGTTTCGTACCGGCGCTTCGAAAGGAAGGTGCGATTCGACTGCGGTGGCTTTCCCAGAAGGAGGGATCTCGCTTTGCTCCGTTAGCGTCTCCACTGACGCCTCCAATGGCGCAATCGCTTCAGAGTTCACAGATCCGCTAGCGTTTTCTACGTGTGCAAAGCCGTTAAAAAGAAGAGGCGGATTTGTGTTTTCTGCAGTCCTGACTAAACAATTTGGAATTTGAGGCGGAGCTTGGTTTATAACCGGAAGGGGCGGGGCTTGATCTAACGCTAAGGGGTGGGGCAAATACGGCAGAGGCTGGGTTGTCAAACAAGGCTCCGCCCTCAAATCGTCCTCATGAGTTTCCTCACGCGTCGGCTCAGCGCCGACCGATCCGGCGATTTGTGGGTCCTCGGACGAACCGTGGCTCTGGATGGCCGCGGGTTGGTTGGACTCCAGCGCCGGACGTCCCTCCTGGCAGTGCTTGTTCAGGTTGGGGTCACTCGAGGTGCGGGTGAGCGTCACGCCGTTCTCACAAGCAGACACCAAGTTGTCCATCGACCGTGTTTTGGGGAGCCTGAGTGAAATAAAACACAAGCTTTCACGTCAGTGTTTACAATGTGCTCCGGTTCACCACAAGAGGGCAGAATCTGAACACACAAAACATCTCAGTAGTACATGGGTTTATAAAAAATAACATTTTTATAAATGAGGTTTATATTTAATATCAATACGTTTAACTTTTCTGTCTTGTAAAGCATACTTAATGTTTTATAAAAATACTTGCTTTTTGTTTAATAAACATACTGACAGTTAAACATTTTACAAAAAAGGGCAAGTAAAGCAAATGCAATGTTTTTTTTTTAAATTATTTAATTCTTTATAATAATACTTTTTGTATAAAAATACTGACACTTAAAAATATTTTGTAATTTTTTTTTTTTTTTAATGTCAAAAATGTCACCAAAGCAAGTAAAGCAAGCTTAATGTTTGAAACATTACTGAATGTTATGTATATATATATAAACTGCTTTATAAAAATGTGTTGCTTTTAAGAAATATTGTGCTAAGGAAAATCATTGAAAATATCACCAGGCAAGTAAGGCAAACCTAATGTTTAATAAAAAAAATATTTAAATGCTTTATTAAATACTTTGTTTTTCTAAAATACTGACACAAAAATATTTTTCTAAAGAAAAAAATTTAAATGTCACCAGAGCAAGTAAAGCAAACTTAATGTTTTATAAAAATTAAACATTATTTACTGTTTTATAAAAAAAGTTTTTAATGCTTTATAAAAAGTACTTTGCATTTTGCTTACTAAAAATATTGACACTTAAAAATATTGTGTTAAGGAAAACCACTGAAAATGTCACCAGGGCAAGTAGGCAAACTTAATGTTTTATAAAAAAAAAAATATATATATATTATTTAATGTTTTATTTAAAATGTTTTTAATGCTTTATAAAAATACTTTATTTTTGTTTCATAAAAATTCTGACAGTTAAGAAATATTTGGCTTAAAAAAATTTAAATGTTGCCTGGGCAAGTAAAGCAAACGTAATGTTTTATTGAATTAAAAATAAAAAAGCATTATTTAATGCTTAAAAAAAATATATATTTAATGCATTACAACAATCCTTTGATTTTTGTTTAATAAAAATATTGACACCTAATATTTTGCAAAAAAACATTGAGGGCAAGTTAAATCAGCAGGAAAAAAGTCCTGCAATCTGAAATTTACTGGCAGCAAGTGTGCTGGAATCTGACTGTAGAGAAGGAAATACATCACAATATACCTTTCGGGAAAGTTGTTTGGAATATGGCCAAATAAAGATTTAGTGAAGCAACATGCGACCCTCAATTTCCAAAAATGGACCCTTATGACTGGTTTTGTGCTCCAGGGTCACATATGTAACTGTGCAGTATTTTTAGCACTGTAATGAAGTGTCTGTGAGCAGTCACCTGTCGAGGGAGCGCGAGCTGAACTCCTCTCCTCCGGCCGAAGGGCTCAGGTAGATCTCCATGGCATCTTCAGCCGCGGTGCACGGCGAGGACGACGGCAGATACACAGCCGTCCACAGCTGCAGCGCTCGCGTGTGACAGACCGGCTGCAAAACCTGCCAACATCACCACAACAACAACCCAACATCTGCATTAAACCAGAGAATAAATACAGAAACTAATCACAATAGATGAGGAACAAACCGTGTGGATTTCTTTTAAACAGGGTTCTCACAGTCACAGAAAACCTTAACATATCTGTGAATTTTAAAATAGAGAATTCCAGTCTGGAAGACGCACAGAAATAAACAAAACCTTCAAAAGTTATGGAAATTTCTCTGGTACACATAAATTGTTTTTGTTAATTGGCTAAAATTGCTTTTTTAGAGTCTCTAGTTATTAATCAAAATGTGCATGAATCTTGTTGAAAGTAACTGTGATTAGACATTAGTCGTGTGTAGTTAGGACACTGTTAGAATAACTATAGCACTTTTATCATTTATTATAGTTAACTAATACTAAAACCATTAAAGAACATTTCCATTACTTGACATAAAAATATAACATTTTATTTTATTTCAGCTAGCTGCCAAGGCAAAATATGTAAAAATAAATAAAAACTGAAATAAAAATTTATAAAAATTGTATAGGCATAAAAAAAACTAATAAAATTAGAAAAAAAAAAGCTAAAATATTTACTAAAATTAAAACGGGGGAAAAAAAAAAAAGAAAATCTAATTAAAAATATTAATAGAAACTATAATAGTATCTATAAATAACACTGTATTTACTGGGCATTACATAAATAAAGCACAACAATTGAGAACAAGTTGAATGTGTCTTTTAAACAGGATTCTCACAGTCGAAGAAAACATTTAAACATCTGTGATTTTTAAAATAGCAATTTCCAATCTGGAAAAGACAGAGACATTAACTAAATCATAAAAAGTTATGGAAATTTCTATAGTAAATATAAACAGTTTTTGTTCAGCTCTAAAACACCTAATTGGCTAAAACTGTTTTTGGTAACACTTCAGTATAGGGTCCAAGGGTCTCACTATTAACTAGTTACTTATTAGCATGCCTATTATTAACATATTGGCTGTTTATCAGTGCTTATAAAGCACATATTGTGCATGACCATATTCTACATCCCTAATCCTAGCCAATACCTAAACTTAACAACTACCTGACAAACTATTAATAAGCAGCAAATTAGGAGTTTAAGGCAAAAGTCATAGTTAATGGCAAGAACTGGACCTTAAGCATGAATCCTCTCTGAAACAATCAAAAGGCGTGTGAGCCCTGGTTTTGTAGTAACTGTACGTGTGCTGACCGTATCATGGCAGGGGATGTAGAGGAAGTTCTGGAAGTTCTTGTTGGCGTTTCGGAGGAGCGACCAGACGGAGCAGGCGCGTTTATACACGTTACGGGCCTCGCGCTCTTTCGCGTTATTGCACAGGAAGGTGCCATACAGACAGGAGTATGTGTGCTGAACCAGCTTCACCTGCATGAACAACAGAATAAATAATCAGTTAATCAGCATCAACATCTGGATGAGACCTACAGATTATATGTGAGCCTGGAGCACAAAAGCAGTCTTAAGTCGCTGGGGTATTACTTAAGACTGGTTTTGTGGTGCAGGGTCACATATACTGTTGCATAGAATTACTCCATTTATCTCAGATTTATGTGTAAAATTGTTAAAAAATATCTACAGGGACATTTAAATGTCGAGGCGCAAGTTATGGAAACATTATATATCAAGAAAGGAAGTATAACTCAAATTTGTTAGCCTTAGACATTCATAAGATCAGCAGCTGAAACAAAATATCAGTTTTTGAAAACATTTAAATACATTTAAAAAAAAAGAAAGTAGTTACATTATTCAAGTAAAGCAAACTTAATGAACTTAATTTTTTTTTCCTAAAAAAAGAGCATTATTTAGTATTTTATAAAAAAAATTTTTTTTAATCTTTATAAATAAAACTTAGCTTTTTGTTTAATAAAAATACTGATGCCTTGTTTTTTAGTATTTCAACCTAAAACTAAATGAAAACGAGAAATGTTGCCCTGGCAACTAGATTTCATATTTTATAGATAATATAGATATTTTTATTTAAATATTTAATAAATAAATAAAATATATACAATTTAAACAATATAGTATAATATATATACAATATATAAAGATATCAATATTTTATTTTAGTTAACATCTATTTTATTTCAAGTAATGAAAATGTGTTAGCAAAATG
>NW_015670897.1:815794-824611 GCF_001515625.1 Sinocyclocheilus rhinocerous | reverse complement strand
TATATATAGTATATTCTTAGGCCTATCTGTTTATTAAACTAAAGTTTTGGCCATCATCCAAATGGAAAAGAAATATATGAGGTCAAAAAAAACATTATCCAATAATGTCAGTTTTTTCAATCACTAAAACACTGAAATTCATTTTAAAAAAGAAACAGTAGTTTCACTATTCAACACAAAAAGAAGATTTGAAATATGACTTTTTTCTCCAACATTAATAAAAAAAAACACAGAATATGCATTAAAAAATCAGTCATAATACACAAGATATTTCCTTTTTACTAAATCGTACACATTATATCGACACACATAAATGAAAGCAAAGGCTCCGCACCAGAAAGGCCTCGTTGAACTCGAAGAGGCAGGGGAACTGCTTGAGGAGCTGATGAACACAGTCCAGCCACTGCAGGAACACGGGACACTGTTCACTCACATCCTCACCGCTCTCCTGATGACCGCAGCGGTCCGCAAACTTATGACCGTAATCCAGCCACTCCGTCTCCACCAGCACCTGAAAACCCTGCCGACACAATCAGACATGAGCCTGACTTCTCTGCTGCATCTGAAGTGGCTTTTAGATGAATGTACACACTGTTTAATGCTGCTCAGAGGTGGCATGAATGCATTTACACTGCATAAATAAACCGCCTTTGATTCTAGGAAGAGTGTTATTTTAGTATCATTTACGTACTATTATGGTTTTTGTTAATATCTTGAATTAGATTGTTTATATTTTCTGCTTTCACTTAAGTGTTAGTTAAAGTTTTAGCAATTTTGTTGTGTTTTTGTCATTTTTTAGTATTTATAAATTTTTATTTATTAATTATAGTATTCAATTAGTTTATTATTTCAGTACTTTTATGAGTTGCCCTGCCAACTAGATGAAATAAGTATTAAATATTAATAAATTATGTATATATATATATTTCATTTAACATTTATTTTAATAATTTTATTGTGCTTTTTTGTCTTTAAAAAAAATGCCAGTATAGTATTTATTAATTTTTGTTTATTTAGTTTATTATTTTAGTACTTCAACTAAAGCTAAATGAAAATGAGAAGTGTTACCTTGGCAACTAGATTAAATAAAATAAGTATTAAATATTTAATAAATTACATATAGATATAAATATTTTGTTTTATTTCATTTAACATTTTTTTTAAAAAAATTTTTTATTATGTGTGTGTTTTATTTTTAAATAGTATTTGTTAAATTTTTTTTTTTTTTTAGAAGTTTTAGTTTATTTAGTTTGTTGTTTAGTATTTCAACTAAAACTAAATGAAAATGAGAAATGTTGCCCTGGCAACTAGATATTTCATATTTTATAGATAATATAGATATTTGTAATATATAAATATTTAATTAATAAATAAATAAAAAATACAAAATTTAAACAATATAATATATAATATATAAAGATACAAATATTTTATTTCAGTTAACATTTATTTTATTTCAAGTGTGTTTTTATGGTTTTAATTTTAGTTAACAATAATAACCCTGACTAGGGGCTGAGGTGGGTCAGAGCAGGCATTATTTAGTCTGGCTTTTATGCAGCATTCGGATAATTTATGCAGCTTAACACTCGGATGTGTAAAGACACTTTAAAGTTTGAACTGACTGAATTGAATTGACATTGAACTAAACTGATCTGAATAACGACACTGTCTGCTTTGAAACAATCTGCATTGAGTAAAGTGCTGTATAAATAACTGTGACTTGACTTAAATTAAACATGCATTTAATATTAGTCTCTCTGCTGCATTTGGCAGATGCTTTTATCTTTGCATTTATTCTTTATAAATAAAACTTTGCTTTTTGTTTAATAAAAATACTGATGCCTTGTTTTTTAGTAATTCAACTAAAACTAAATGAAAATGAGAAATGTTGCCCTGGCAACTAGATATTTCATATTTTATAGATAATATAGATATTTGTAATATATAAATATTTAATTAATAAATAAATAAAAAATACAAAATTTAAACAATATAATATATAATATATAAAGATACAAATATTTTATTTCAGTTAACATTTATTTTATTTCAAGTGTGTTTTTATGGTTTTAATTTTAGTTAACAATAATAACCCTGACTAGGGGCTGAGGTGGGTCAGAGCAGGCATTATTTAGTCTGGCTTTTATGCAGCATTACATCTTCACATTGAATTTTAAGCAGGTACAGAGCAGCTTTAACTCAAATGTGTAAAGACACTTTAATGTTTGAACTAACTTAACTGAATGAACATTGAACTCACTTTACAGACTATAATTGAACTGCATTGAATCAGCATTGAACTAAATCGATCTGAATAATAACACTATTGCCTTCCATACAGCTGCTTCATGGTTGAATTGAATTTGAATTTATTCACAAATGATAAACTTTGCAACATCAACACTGTGATTCACTGAATCAACATTAAGCTGAATCAATATATTTATCAATTTCATAATTATAAATTTTGCAAAGCTGCTTTGAATCAATCTGTATTGTGTGAAGTGCAATATAAACGAATGTGACTTGACTTACTTGAAATTAAACATGCATTTAATATTAATCTCTTTGTTGGAAAGCCAACATTTTACAGTTGGCAGATGCTTTTATCTTTGCATTGAAGTTGCACATTTAATTTCATGCATTCCCTGCAAATCAAACCCATGAGAAAACTAATTCACAAGGTGGTTCTTCTTCTTCACGTTTACCTCTATGGTCCTGTAGAAGGGATCCAGAAGGATCTTTGCGAGGGCCACGATCTGCGGCGTGCGGTCCCAGCCGTCTGAGCAGTGCACCAGCACCGGCCTTCCCTCCCGCTCCACCGCAGAGCACACCAGAGACGCGGCCTTCAGCATGACAGACAGATGCTGCAGCCAACGGGTGCTTTCCAGAGCCGAGAGCCAGCTGGAGAGAGCAGACGCACCAGTCGGGTTACAAACGTCTGAACGCAACACGACAGACACACACTGCATGAGGAGGAAGAGCTCAAATAACTTCAGATCTTTGATCTGGATCACCAAGCAGAACACAAGTGTGTGTTTCCTGGAAAATCAGGAACACGCTTTACCTTGAGCCTTTATATATAATGCATTCTAAAATTATTTTAATGCAATAGCTATGCACCTTGTAATGCATTGCATGATCTCATTAATAATGGTAACCACTAGTGCTGGGCGGTATGACCAAAAATTTACGATTTCTCCCAGTATATAAGCACCTTAACCTGCGTTCTGTCGGCTTATTGAAGTGTGCATGTGTGATACGTGACAGGAACGCATCATTAGTGCAGATTTAAGCGCATGCAAACGTCTTGCAGTAAAGAAAGAAGGAAATATATCACAAAAGCAGACTTTTTCATGACTCAGAAAATGATAAAAATGTGTTCTCATCTCGTGCAGCAGAAGTAGAAGTGGTTCAGTCACAATGCTGCATTCATAACTGCATGAGAGGATAATATATGAGCTGTACGTTTCCCGCTGACATGTTGCAAGTTTAATTTAACATCAAAACTGACAAATGTATGGAAAACTCAGAGTAATGAGCGTGTTTACATGCACGTTCTTAAGCCGATTATGCTTAATAAGCTGAAAAACGCACTTGGTCATGTAAATGCGGTAACCCGTTATATTTTGACGTCACTACTGGGAAATAACCTGATTTATTAATGAAGCCATGTAAACGCAGCTTACTTGCGTTGTCAGGTTACTGATGTGCATGTAAACAGGGAAAACTGCTTATTTTAATAAGCTGATATTTGTGAGTTATCAGCTTACTGGTGTGCATGTAAACGTGCTCATTGTTGCACCTTTAGAAATGCATTAAAACACGTGACAAACGACCGATTTTAGAGGTAACAAGGAATTTGCAATTATAATGCATTTTCACTTTGGTTACAATTTTTAAAGAAAATAATGCATTATGCATAAAGGCATCAAGTAAAGAGTTACTTTCTGTGAAAAGTTCTGTGTACTGTGATCAGCTTATGTTTAAATGCAAAATGCATATACAACAAATCAATACATATGTATACATAAATACATATAAATATCCATATAATATACAAATACGCTTTTTGTAATTAATGTAATGTCTATTCAATGCTTCACTGATCAGCCACTATATTGCAATGTTTTTAAATGATCTTCATTAAGAGGCTTTTTTCAGCTGATATTAATATGAGATTAATTGTGCAAAAAAAACCCAAAACTGCTAGTCATGCTTCAGATAAAGCAGCAAAATTGAATCCAAATCAAACCAGAATCCACTGGAAATAATATCTCATTTAGTCTCATTCACAAAACTTTGAAGTTGATTTACCTGGAGATTGATACTGATTTATAATAAATAAAAATCATATTAAAAGCAATATTATTTTATTTTTAATATTAATAATATTGCAATAATATTTATTTTATTTTTATGGTGGAAAAATACCAATATCAATATCACAATATCAAGAGCAATAAACGATAACAATGATTTAAAACATATAAAATATTTAAATATATAGATATAATTCTATGTATGTGTACTGTGTATATTTATTATGTATATATAAATACAAACACATGCATGTAGGTATTTTGATAATATTTACATATATATACATTTATGTTCTTATATTTTATATTATAAATATATTTAATATATAAACATAACATTTTTCTTAAATACATACATGCATGTGTATATATTTATACATACATAATTAATATACACGGTATACACGCATATATTATGTAAAGAAAAACTTTTATTTTGAATGCGATTAATCGTTTGACAGCACTAATATATATATATTGTCAGAACGCATGGAGATTGACTTACTTGCCGGGATCTGGGATCTGACTGCAAACGGTTCTGAGTGACTGAAAGCTGTTTCTGATGGAGTGGATATTGGCCATGCCCATGAACATCACCTCACAGTTGGGATAGTACTCTACAAACACAAATAAACCAGAGAGAAACCTGCCTTCAGCCAACAACCAAACAAACAATAATGTTCAATGAGATCCAGAGACTGACTACACGAGTTCAGCGGCGCTCACCTTCACACTCGCAGCCTCCTCCTTTAGCACGATTCGCCACGGCGGCGGTGTAAGAGCGGGCATCCAGAATCAGTAATTTTTGCGCTGCGCCGCTGGCATCAGGAGCGGGACAACCCGTCAGAGAAGAGTCTGAGGAAAGAGAGTCGATGCAATTAGAACAGAATACTAACATACTGCATAGCAGGGTCGAAAATTAATGGGGGCTTGGTGTCATCAAAATGAAAAAAACAAATTTAAGATAAGGGGGCAAAAAAGAGAAAAGAGGGCATTCCATCACTTGCTCAGCAGTTTTACTGAGAAAAAACAAGATTTGGTTTTTAAAAAGCCTTTTTCCAAAAGGTACATCTGGAAAAAGGGGGGTCGTCTTATAATCAGGGTCGTCTTATATTCGGGCTAATACGGTATTTGTTTAGAGCTGTTTAAACGGTGCTTGATCTCGTAGATTTCTCTCTTGATTCAGACCAGAACACTTTATCACTGGAGGAAGCGTTATTATGGACTCGTGTTTTAGTTAAAAACGACTTCATGCTGGATTTGTTTCAGCTTTTGTCTTCTCCAGATGTTAACTGATGGACTGGAGTGCTGTGGATTACTTGTGGATTATTGTGATGTTTTTATCAGCTGTTTGGACTCTCATTCTGACGGCACCCATTCACTGCAGAGCATCCATTGCTGAGACACTGATGCAATGCTACATTTCTCCAAATCTGATGAAGAAACAAACTCATCCTAATCTTGGATGGCCTGAGAGGCCTAGGAATTTGACATTAAAGACAACACAGATTCATTTAATAAGGTAAAAAAATTGCAAAAAAATTGCTGCACAAGTAAAATAAAAAATGCAAATATTGCTCCGTAATGGAAAAGCTCATTTCTGACCCTGCGGCATACTCTCAAAAATAGTATGCAATAAATATTTCAAAGCAAATCAATCGCTACACCATATACACAGGCTGTCTAAACAGACATTAACAAAAGTGAAGTGAACCGCTCATCTGGCGCAGCTTCAATCGTGATCCAATTATGATATTATGATGCTCTGCGGCATCTTGAATCGTGACGTCTTCATAATACCAGCCCTATGGCATACTGCAGAAATCAGTATCAGTGCGCCAGAGAGGAGGCGGAGGATGAGATGAGCGACACAACAGTCAGACTCGTTTTAATGCACCGCAAGAGCAGTTATAATTCTTCAGTCTGTCCTGCTGGAAAATCAATGCGGAGAAACTTCTGGCATCACGACCATGACAGCCAATTCACTTACGGCCATTAAGACTTTACAGAGGCCGGCCAAAACCGAGCGCAAGAGTTAAAGATGAGTCTCGACTCAGCAAAAACAGACACGCCTGCATTCAGTGGAACACGTTTCATTAATAAGAGTGATTGCATTAAGTAATGAAACGCAGGATAAATGATTATTGGATCAGAACAGAACCATCCTGCTCTGAATGATTTAATTAACTGTGTTTTATGCATAAGATAAGTGAGGTTTATTCATCCAAAACTCTACTGTGAGTCAAAATACAAAGATTACATACAATAAATATATTAATTTATTAACCAAATTAAATTTTCAGTTATGGTTTTGGCTTCCAATGGTTCCACGAAAATAATTGTGATTACTTTGATGCATTACATTCGCAATGATGCTCTCCTTTTGTCTTGTGTTACAAATCAAGCATTAAAATGTATTTATATATTATTAATCTTTTTTTTTAGCTTTTTTTTTTTCATTTTGACTGAATACTTTGGAAATGAACTCTGGAAGGTAAATATAAATAATAGAATTGTTAATAATGAAACTGTGTGTGAAATGGTTCCAACTGAGGTTCAGCTCCCAAAAATGCAAGCCCTGAAAATACAATGCATTAAAATACAAGCAATGTTAATGCAATGCATTTTTTCAATTAGTGAATTAGTTCATATATAAAAAAATATATAAAAAAAATAATAATAATAAAACAACAAAAATAACTATATTATTTACAATGCAATGCAAGCAATGTTAATGCAATGCATTTTTTTTCAATTAGTGAATTAGTTCATATTTAAAAATAATAATAAAACAACAAAAATAACTATATATAGATCATTACCGCAAAATAAAATTTCTTACACCGTGAAATAAGACTATGGTCATATTGTTCACCCTTACTTCCAATGAAAAACATACAACTACAAAAAGCAATACAAATTCAGAAGAAAAATCCAGATGATTATTGATTTGACTAAAAAGCAAAAATCCACTAAATATTCCCTTTCAGAAAGGGCCGAGGTGACAACAGAACCAAAACAGGAAGTTGAAGTGAAAATGTCCCAGATTTAAGGTCAGTTACAGTAAGTATTTCAGAAACGTTCAATATATGTGATTCATCACATGACACTTGAATCATATTGCGGCTGTTTGGGAAATTGTTGATAGCAAGAATCTCTGGTTTGGCTGCTGTGAGGCATTGGAGAAAACGTCATCCACATTATAAACCAACCTGACGCTCTTTAAAGGTCCCATATTGTCAAAGAGGAGCTGTACAAATATATTGAGATGGTTTTTGGTACTTATACCGCAAATATATGTTCTTAAGGACATCAAAACCTAAAATAAAACTCCAGGAAGGAGTACAATATGGGACCTTTAAAGGAATAGTTCACCCAAAAATGAAAATTTGCTGTTAATTTGCTCACGCTCAGGCCATCCAAGATGTAGATGTGTTTGTTTGTTCAGCAGAACAGTAAAGAAGATTTTTAGCTGAAACCGTGCGCCTTGGTGATTCATAAAATGCAAGTCGATGGCTACCGTCACTTTGAGAGTCAAAAAAGCATATACAGCCAGCACAAAATTAATATCCACGGCTTCTGACGATATACTGAGGTCTTATGAAGCGAAACGACCGCAGCTGAATATTATTTACAACATTATTACCTGTAATCCAGAGCCTCAGGCTAACGGGGAAATCTGATTCTTTTCTGTGAACTGATTCTTTCGGACAGTTCGTTTCAATGAACTGGTTCAAATAACTGATTCACCAGTTCGTTTTCGTGATCATGCAATGACGTAACGTATAAACAATTATATTATTAAAGCACCCAATGATGATGATGATGACTTGTAGATCTGTGCTGCTCGAGGCATGAACTGTTTCAGACGGTTCAGTCCGATTTAATGAACTGGTTCAACTAGTTCACTAAAAAGAATCGATTCAAAATAATGATTCATTCACAATCTGATTCGTTTGCTTGAGGCTCACAGGTAATAGTGCTGTAAATAATGTTCAGTTTCTTGCACAGACTGATCGTTTCACTTCATAAGACCTTAATATATATCGTCAGGAGCCATGAGTATTAATTTTGTGTTCCTTGTTTTTTTTTTTTAAAGTGATGGCAGCCACTGAATCACCAAGAACCACGGATTCAGCTAAAAATCTTCTTTACTGTTCTACTAAAGAAAAAAGTCAACTACATCTTGGATGGCCTGAGGGTGAGTAAACTAACAGCAAATTTTTTTATTTTTGGGTGAACTAACTAGTGGTCGACCGATATTGTTTTTTTGACAGCCGATGCCAATATCTTGGAAAGCAGGGTGGCCGATATAAAGCCAATATAATTTTATTTATTTTAATTAATATTTAAGAAATTTGAAATCATTTGAAAATTGATTAAAAAATAATAAAAAATAAATGTGTTAAATAAACATACTTATACTTTAGATGACAAAGTATTTTTCACAAATAAATAAATATTTAATAAAAATATAATTAAAAAGGAAGTAAAC
>NW_015670897.1:807521-815733 GCF_001515625.1 Sinocyclocheilus rhinocerous | reverse complement strand
CACGCAGAGAACACGCGATCATGCAGGATACACATGCACACTTCACAAGATCTCACAACTGGATCCGACTAAGTTTGCAAGGTTTTTGAAATTAGATGTTTATTAGACATTCAAAGATTGGTTTAAATGATACAAATGCTGACGGCAAACAAGAAAGTATTATAATGTTTTCCATTCTATTACTAATAACATAAAAGCAATCGTTATAAGACTTTTTGTATACATTTTAATTCCTTTGTTGAACCGTTCTATCTGATTATTAGACCGACTTCTATCCATATTTAGACAGAGCTGTTAACGACAACAGTGAACAAGAGGGAGAATGTGAGCACTGTGTAACAGAATCTGGAAAAAAAAAAAACTGATTTCATAGGGCCCTAAAAATGTCGTATTAATTAAACTTTTTATAAATTATTGTTAAATTGTATAAAATGCATGATTTCAATTCATTAGGCATGCTTTTTGATAACTACAATTTAATTCAACCATTAAAATGGCATTAAAACAGTATCCAGAAAGATTTAAATTAAAAAAAAAAAACTGAATTTGGAAAAAAATAAAACCAAATTTCAATGAATAACGTTTAATAAATTGCTAAATTGTATAAGTTTCATTAATAAAATTTTTGATAACTAAAATTTAATTTAACCATTAAAATGGAAATAAAATGGAAATGTGGAAAAATTAAAATGGGATAAACGGAATTTGAAGAAAAAAAAATAAAACAGAATTCTCTGTTATTTTCTTTTGGTATTTTTATATTTTTGTTATGATTTCAATTAATAAGACATGCTTTTTGATAACAAAAATTTAATCTAAAATGTAAAATTATTTAAAAATGATTAAAATGAAAACGAATACAAAACAAATTGGGAAAATGCTTTGGAAAAGAATAAAATGGAATTCTGGAAAAAAAATAAAACTGATTTCATAGGACTGTGAAAATTTATTTTTTGTTAAATGTTTAATAACTTAAAATGAAAAATAGAATGAAAATTCAAATGGGAAAAAACTGAATCCAGAAAAAAAAGTTTTGGGGAAAAAAAACAAAAAACAGATTTCATAGGGCCCTAAACATGTTTTCACTGTCAAATAATGAGATGTCTAGTTACTAAAGTCATAGAGGGCTTTTGCATTTAATGCATTTCAGAGTATAAAATATCAAAAGCACTTTCAAGTCCTCGGTCTGAGTTTTGTCTTACCGAAGTCACTGTCAGAAGAGTCCGGTCCGTCTCCTCTGGTCCTGCAGGCCCGCGGCCCGGCGTCCAGCTGGCAGGCCTTCGCTATAGACGTCACCAGATACTCGTCCTCGGTGTTCCTCCAGCCCCACCAGCTGATCTCCGGCTGACTGCAGCGGGTGATGACTGCCCCGTTACGCTGGTGCCTGACGGTACACACCGCAGAGATCATAAGTCACTGTCAGCTGTGCAGGAGGCCAGGAGACAGACGAGCTGCTTCTCTCACCTGTACACCACCACAGGAATCCTCTTCCAGGACCTGAAGGAGGCCACGCTCTCCAGCTCCTTATCTGTGATCCAGACGGGCACCAGCAGTTTTTGTGGGTAACTCGAACACAACCTACAACGACAAGAGTTAGACGCTGAAACTCACAGACATAAACACAACTAGCGTTAAAGTTGAATTTGTTTATTAATTAATATTATTATTTAACACCATACCAGCAGCAAAGGGTCTTGCCATTGCAAAACATACTAGGAAGTAATATATAACAATATAATAACATCATAATACCAATAAATATATTATATGCAACAATTTAACAATATTCTAACAACAAATATATTAATAAATACAGCACTATCATAAGGTGCTTCAGTTTGATATTTGATATATTTAGACAGATTTTAAAATATGCCTTTATACACAAATAAATAAAAAACTAAAATATAAATATTAATATCAATATTTATTTATTACCATATTATCAGCAAAGGCTATTCTCGTTGCAAACCGAGTAGTAGAAATTAATAACTTCATAAAGTAATATAATAATAATAACAACAAGAAAACTTCAATGATTAAAGAAAATTATATGCAATAATTTAACAATATTCTTACAAAAAATATAGTAAAAAATACAGCAATTATACAACCTCCTTCATATATATAACACACATACAACATGTAAACAATATAAATATATAAATAAAACAATATATTAAAATTTAGTTTTAAATAAAAGAAACAATGTAATTGTTTTAAATTAAAAAAAAAAAATCACATACTAGTAATTCATCACTTTTTAATAAACACAGATATTAAGATAAAAACACTGATATCATGATTTTCCTGTAGTTTCTTTGAAACAATGTGTATTGTGAAAAATGCTATACAAAACAAAAATTAATTGACAATTAATGTATTACCAAGTTAAATTAAAACAATGTCATGTAGCTTCAAAATATTTTCAAGTAAACACTGCTTATGTTTCTAATCGTTCAAGTGAGTTATTTTCTTTATTTCTTGTCATTATTGTTGTTTGAATAATATTAACATCATAACAGGCATCAGTAGGTCTGTTAAATAATACAAAGCGCACAAATCCCATCAGGTTTTTGTACTTTATATATATTTGCGCTTTATATTCACTAACACAAACCAACGAACTTAAAACCTTTTGATCATTAAACTGGCTTACAAGAAAGCATCTGAACATCAGAAACCACAAAAGAGTCATTTTCTCGCTCTCGTTTCATCCTGATGTTCAGATCAATCACACCTCTGTCTCAAAGCTTTTGGCTTCTCTCCTGAGGCCACAAGAGGGCGCATCGAGCAAAATATTACTAATGCACGTTTCTTCAAAGCAATAAAATAACACGCCTATCTTTGAAAAAAGTGCATAATGTTTAATGTGTTATAATGTTTATAAACCATATATAATTAAGTTGCTTAAACAATTAGAAACAAAACAGCATAATGTATGTATAGTTTAATACAAAGGACCGAAAACCAATAACAAAGAGTACTTTTTCATTTAAAAACACGAGATGCAGTGGGATGGGGAAAAACTCATTAAAATGCAACGACACTTACATCGTCGTCGCATCTCGTGTGCCACTGATAAGGCTGCCTCCTTAACGCACACCTAAAATTCAAATGCAACGTTTTTGCATTCGAATGTGGATTTTTATTTAAATTCGACTAATATTCGAAATTCGAATTTTTTTTGGCAGCCCTACTACACCTACATCAAAACACTGTCTGGTTATGTTATGAAGATTTGAAATATTCAAGTTAAGTCACATTTATTTATTTAGCACTTTACACAAAACAAAGCAGCTTCACAGCAATAAACAAGACAATGAACAATTATTCAGCCATAAAGCAGGGAATCAAATGTAAGTTTTGCCATTGATTTCGGCTTTCAACATTTAAGAAAACATGATATTGGAGATAAAATGATTACTGTGCCAAATGTAGTCGGCTATTAGTTGAATATTATACTGTTAGACAGACTTACAAGAAAAACTTAAAGCATTATTATTTCATTCATATCTTGCTGTCTGTTTTATTTGTCCTATTGTTTGTAATTTTCTTTGTTTACTTGTGTTCAATAATTGTTTACATTAGTTAACCTAGTATTAGTTTAGAAAATTGGTATCAAGAATTGTGAAATTTCACTGGTATCTAAAACCTTATTTCCAGTGAAATATATTTTATATTTATTTGATATAGTATAAGAATTATATCTGATATTATATAAGAATTTGGTCAAATCACCCACTCCTAATCGTGCTAAATCATGGCGATTACAATATTTGCCAAAATAACTTTTGTGATTATGATTTTTGCCATAATCGAGCAGCCACAAACTTTATTTCATTTTTGTCCGTTTTATTTGTCGTATTGTTAGTAATTTTCTTTGTTTACTTGTCTTCAGTAATTGTTTGAGGCTTTTTTTACTTGCATTAGTTAACCAAGTATATTAGTTTTGAAATTGGTATCCATAATTGTGAAATTTCGCTGGTATCTAAAACCTTATTTCCAGCTAAATATATTTTATATTTATTTGATATTGTATAAGAATTATATTTGGTACTGCATAAGAACTTAGTCATATCACCCACTCCTAATAGTGATTACAATATTGACCAAAAGAACCATGATTAAGATGTTTTCCATAAGCAGCCCTAGACAATATTCAGCTCAATTTAGTTCAATGTTAGTTCAATTTAATTCAACAACAGAATCAATGTTGCAAAGTCCATCAATAATAAGTAAAATACTAATAGTAAAAGAAATATTGATTTCTGGCTCTTGAGTCGCTGTTCAACAGGTTTCAGTATATTAGTGAAATCAATTTAAGCCGGATTCAGTCCATCATCATCACGCTTCAATCTTACTTGTAGTTGCTGTTGATATCAGACACTCTCCAGGCGTTCTGCATGTCGAATCCCATCCGCTTCACCTCCACCTCCAACCTGTGCCGCACGTGATCACCTGAGAGACACAAACACAGCGGCTTCGGATCAGTCTGCAGTTCTGGAGAACATAAAGCATCTGAAAATTATGCGTTTAACCCTACGAAGCCTACTGTACTGTAATTGATATGCAAATTTATGATCAACATGATAAAAAAAACCTGTCGCACTCAGTCTACTCCATGCCTTCTGTCGTCTGACTGATAGTATAGAGTTTTTTTAGTACAATTGTACAAATGTCCACCTTCAGCTGGTGCTTCTCGTGTCTTTCTGCTGTCAAATCTTTACTGATTTTTATCAAGGAAACATTAGAATAACTGCAGTAATATTTCCAGATGAACACTTACTGGACTGAAGCAGCTCAGCTTTACTTGATTCTCCATCAATCGTTTTTTAGAGTCTCAAATCTGATCATCAGGATCTTTTGAGGAGCGTTTGTTTCCAGAGGCTTTACTTTCACTGTTCCTCAGCGGTGGAATGATCTTCACAAGCCTCCAGAACATCTCACATCTTCTGAGGAGCCTTTATTTCTTCATCTCTCAATCAGCACTGGATTGCATTGTATTATATGTTTGGATCATTTCAATCTCATCGAAATTGGGCTTTTATGGAGGAACGAAAGAACACCGCTGGAAAGGTGGCGGAATGGGACGCAATAATCATTTTATCTCGATTACTGTATTTTCATAATCATTGGAGGCAGAAATCGAAATCGAAACTGAATTGCACAGCCCTAATATTTGGTAATACTGGCGTTGTTTTATTTTTGTACTACAAATTTTTTTCTCATCCAATATTTTGAGGAGACACTGCCTCCCTTGCCAACTCGGAGGAAACACCCCTGACTTTTATAATGATAACCTTAAGCAAAAATATCACGGTTTCACGGTATTGTCGTTACAGCTCTAAAATGTGTTCTTTTTAAATGACTGGGTCAAAAAAAAAAAAAAACTTTTTTCTGCTGAACACAATATATTTTGTTTTTGAGCAATCAGAGCTTATTGACATTATTACAGAATATATTATTACAGAATATTAGGAACAGTAGAATGTTTATTTTTCTTTGATTTGTTTCCTAAAAAGAAGAAAAATAAAGACTGACATCTTTATTTAACCTAAATCTGTAATTACAGTTATTTAATTTTAGTTTTAGGATTTTCTTCCAATAGTTCGTGCATCATGAACAGTGAGTGATCTGCCTGCTACAGTATTTTTCTCTGTGCGTTCGTCTTCAACGTGTCTGGCCTGTGCTAACGGGAGTTTACAGACTTCATATTTTCACATAAATTTGAAACCGTGACATTTTCAAACCGCGGTATACCTTGAAACCGGTAATCGGCCCATGCCTAGTCTCTGAATAAAAAAAGAGCAGTTTTTTCCTTCATATTCTCACTCTATCAAGACTATATGAGCCATAAAAGCCTGATGATCAAATATGATGCTTGTGTGTGTGTGTACCTGGTCTGCACAGATGCAGGTGCTGCTCTTCATCGTCCGTGTTTCCTCCTAAACACCAGGCGTGATACGCCAGCGCAAACAGCTCCTCCAGACGGGCCGGATGTGCTATGGCTCTGTTCAAGCGCTTCAGCCACTCCTCACACTGCTTGAACGTCGAGAAATGACACCTGGCGCAGGAAACATTCACATTCATGCATTTAGCAGATGCCAAAAAAACAACAGTGATTCCAACGGATTCAGCAAAAGCACAATGAAAACTGAGACAATTATATTTTACAATAAGCTCTAACAGTTTAAGCATCAACTAATGTTAAAGGGGTCATATGATGCTGCTAAAAAGAACATTATTTTGTGTATGCATCATATGACCCCTTTAACTAACAACAAGGCATCTTTTTTTTCATAGTTTCTCATAGTTCATGTTGTTCACAGTGCATTAACTAATGTTAACAGAACCACTTTTGATTTTAATTACATCTTAGTAAATGTAAAATATGCATTTGTAATTTCCACAATGTCGTGAGATTTAAACAAGCAACATCAGGCATCAAAACAACAATGTACATTAGAAAAGATTCAGGATGTCTGAAACCTGGAGCAGAAATTTTAGTGTTTGAATTGAATTAAATAATCCTATTATGATCTGTGCACAATATCAGATTAATTAGATCGATATTGATAAGTCATAATATCGGCTAATACCAACACGTTTATTAATGCACTTTGAATCTCAAACTTCTTGAGATACAAATGCAAAAGTTATTAAAAACATAAAATATATTATTATCTAAAAGTAATTAAAAAAAATTTATATGTACTAACAAAAAATGAGGTATTATTAATCTCAGTTTCAGAGTTTTCAAAAGTTAAAATAAAAATGTCTAATTAAAATGCATTCATTTTATTTTCTAAAAAGTCTAAATATTATTTAAATAATAAAAATAATAGCTATATAAACTAAAACCCCAATTTTGTCACAAGGATCATTTTTTTTAAGAGGATGCTCTTTCTTTAGAGTTTTTAATCAGTGAGTTTGAGATGATAAAAATGTGAAATTTAATAAAAAAAATTATCTAAAAGTAATTAAAACATAAAATACATTATATACACACACTAAAAATGTAATAATAAAGTAGGTATAACACTATATATAATGTATTGTATATATATATATATATAGGGCGAATTCCAAACAGCTTTTTTGCGCCATTGAAGGGCACTTCGGGAAGGGGACGCCATTTGTAGAGACGTTCCAAACGAAAGCGAACAACTGAATTCCTTCACGAAGGGCCCTTCCAGAAGTCCATTAGCGAAGGGAACATGCGATGGTCACTTCACGGAAGTGATTTCCGTTTGTGATCATGTGATCTTCAGTTAGGAGATCTTGCGACGCATTTTAAAGCAAAGTTGTAGTTGATTTCAACACAAACGTAAGTAGAATATGCTAATTAAATTTGTCTTTATTTTAATGTAATACAAAATATTTTTCGTCAGAAATATTATTTAAGATGGTAGTGCAAGCAAGTTTAGTTTGAAAAAGCTTAATAGTAAATAAGACAGACAATATTTGAATAAAATTATAATAATGAGAAGAAATATATATTTGCAACAACTGGTGGAGTGCTGAATGCTGCACGCACGTGCAGCGTTGTCAAGGTAACATTTGGTCAGTCATTCCCTTCACCAAGGGAGTTCCAAACGCTTATACGAGACATATAATGCCCTACACCCTTAACAGAACACACTTCAAGGGCTGCTCACTTCTAGGGATGCACCGAATTTTCGGTAACCGAAATTATTCGGCCGAAAATAGCAAAAAAAAGCTCTTTCGGTGTTCGGCGAAAGGACGCGAAAAGCGAAAAGACCTAATAAACTGTACTGAACAATAATCACGTGACGCGATCAAATAGCAACCACGGTAGAGTGAGAGGCGCAATGCAACAAACATGTCAGCAGTGTGGAAGCATTTAAAACTGTCTAAAAAAAGACGCAAAAATCATTACAAGCAAAGACAGCGAGAGACTGTTTAGTGCTGCATCACATCTCTTCAATGAGAAGAGGAAGGGGTGATTGTTGCTGGTTACTGTATGATGATTGAAATTGCGAAATGGTCTTAAACAATTAGTAAATAAACTGCAGAACTTTGTTTTCTAATACACGCGCGCATTGCATGTATTCTAACAGCGCTGCACGAACTCACCGTGCTATCTGCTCGTTAACCAGGGTTCAAAGTCCAAAGCGCGAGGAAAATCTGCGCTGATACAGTCGTCCGTTGCTCAGTCACATTTTTATGAATTTTTACAAGGCATGTG
>NW_015670897.1:803492-807289 GCF_001515625.1 Sinocyclocheilus rhinocerous | reverse complement strand
CGGATCTGCTTGTTAACCAGGGTTCAAAGTCCAAAGCACGAGGAAAATCTGCGCTCAAACAGTGTTACTCGTCAGTTGCTCAGTCACATTTTTATGATTTTTTTTACAAGGCACGTGACAATGCAATACGTGCGACGTATTCGTAATGAGACTCATTTATAAATCTTCTATCATCAAAAATAAGCGCTGATGTCTTCCTGCGCGTTTCCGCCAAAATAAAAGAAAAAGCAAGAACTCCATCAACATTCATAAATGTTAGTATTGTAATTTTACTGTTCTGTAAAATAAAATTGTTGTTTTGTAATAGATTTTTTTCTTTGAAAAGCAAGACAAAACCGTAAAAAGCACGTTTTGGCTATCTAATTTGTGCAATGGTGAAAAAAATTGGCAAAATACATGGGGAAAAAAACCTCGAAAAAGCGTGTTCGGTATTCGGCCCAGTGTTTCATTTTGTTCGGTTTCGGTGCATCCCTACTCACTTCTGTTTGGAATTCGCCCATAATGTATTTTACAAAAATCTCAGCTTCAGCATTCCTGAGATTGAGATACAAATGCAAAAGTTAGAGAAGAGAAGATACATGTTAAATAAAATACAAAAATAATAGGAATAATTATCTAAAAGTAATTTAAAAAGTATTATACATAATGTATACTGACAGTGTAATAATTAAATAAGAGGATTTAGTTTTCATTAATACTCAAAATACAAATTCTCCAATATTATACTTGGGTATAGTAAAAATAACTACAATTCCCTCACTTCACACCGCTGAGCCGGTGTGTGTGTGTGTGTCTGTGTGTGTGGATAAAAGAGCATGTTCTCTGTGCGTCTGACGTGAAGAATCTGATTAACTCTATTCAACAGAAATCTTCAGCTAAACGGCCCAAAGGTGATGATGTGATAAAATGAGAGATGGGAAACATAGAGGTGTGAGTGCGTGTGAGAGTGTGTGTGTGTGTGTGTGTGTGTGTGAGAGAGTGAGAGTGTGAGTGTGAGTGCGTGTGTGAGTGCGTGTGTGAGTGCGTGTGCACGCGCGTGTGTGTGCGTTACCTCACTACTTTGGAGTCTTTGCAGATGATGTGCAGCTGAAACATATCTCTGCTCTCAACGCCCTCAATCAGTCTCAGAGGAACCTGCACACACACAATCAGCCAATCAGAGAGCAGAAGACCTCATCACATGACTGCACCAACCAATCATGAGCATCAAACTAAAAAACATGCAACAATGTAACAAAAGTAACTCCTGACCTGCAACAATGTAAGAGTTTTTAACTGCAGGATAAAACATGTAACGTTGAAAGCTTTTACAGATGCCATTAAAAGCTGATTCAAACTGAAGATATGAATGCCTTTAATATACTGACATCAATTTTCAATAGTTAAAGTAATTTTAACATGGTCCCTTTTAATTATTTAATATATATCAATACGTACGATTAATATAATATAATATAATATATATAGCTTGAATCCTAATGTCACTAGACTGCATTAATGTGAGAAACAGAGAAAAACATCAAAACAAACAGTAAGGGGGCAAATTAAAGACATGAAAAGGAGGGATGAAGAGGTCAGAGGTGAGGGTGCAGATTACTCACAGAAATCTCACTGTCCACACCAGGATACATCTACAACACCGACACAGGAATGAGGAAGAGGAAGAGAGGGTGGAAAAAAAGAGGGAGATGAAAACGTGACTCAGCGAAACAAGCAAACAAAGAGGAGAACATAAATGGAAGGGTATGAAAAACGCACAGATAGAGAGAGAGATCTTTGCTGAAGTTGAGCAAAAAGATCCAGGATTGTTAAAAAAGAGCCTTAAATCTCAGGGTCACATGATGCTGCAATTCAGCTGGGTTAACCGGGTGCATAGTGCAAGGGATTCTGGGTAGCGTCATTAAGATTCCAGTCTCATGCCTGAAGGAACGTTATGTTAGCATAATGCAGATTATGAGAGAAAATCATTTCAGTTTGTAAAAACAAGAAAAAAAATGGATGTATGAAAAAAAAATCGCATTTACTTTAAAATAACAAATACTGTCATAGAGTGGCATGCGTTAAAACTAGTGTTATTTTAGTATCATTTATACACTAGTATAGTATTTATGAATATTTAAATTAGCTTTTAAGATTTTCTGTTTTAATTTTATTTTGTCAAACAGCGACATGCACTGAACATCAATGTTATTTTGTTATTTATAAACTATTATAGTATTTATGAATATTTTAAATTTGCTTTTATTTTTATATTTTCTCTTTTCATTTTATTTTGTCAAAGAGACAAGCATTGAACATCAGTGTTATTTTATTATTATTTATAAATTATTACAGTATTTATTCTTTTAAATTAGGATTTATTTTTATATTTTCAGTCTTAATTTTTGTCAAAGCGACAAGCACTGAACAGTAATGTTACTATTTTATTATTTCTACACTATTATAGTATTTATTAGTATTTTAAATGAGGGTTTATTTTATATTTTCAATTTCAATTTTTATTTTGTCAAAGCGACAGGCATTGAACATCAGTGTTATTTTATTATTATTTATACACTATTATAGTATTTATAAATATTTTGAATTAGCTTTTATTTTTATATTTTCAGTTTTTATTTTAGTTTTAGTCATTTTGTTGTTTGTCGTTTTTATTCATTTTTAATATTCCTGTTTAGCTTTGTTTTCAGTTTTAGTATAACAAACTTATTTCAGTTCATTTCTAGTTTTTTTTTTAGTTTAAGCCAGTCATCTAATGTTTATATTTTATTTCTTTAAATACAATATTATTGTGAATCATATTTTTTATTATTATTATTATTATTTATTAAATGTTATAAATAAATGTTTATATTTAATTTATTTCATTTCAGCTTTATTTCAATTAACAAAAATATATTTTTTTACTTCTTTTAGTTTTTGTTTTACAATAACAACACTGTCACACGCATAAGATCCCTTTAAACATGTCAGACCGTTGCGATGTCGAAAATGAACAGCAGGTCAAAGTTCCACCCTTAAGAACTCTAATAATGCCTCTTCTTTAAGATCAGCACTCCAGACATGAAGAGAGCCGACACAGAAATAGTAGAGAGCGCAGACAGAGTCACGCTAGGGTTAAAACACACACGTATGTACGAGATAAGAGGCTTTCCTCTGCACACTTACGGACATCAGCCATTCACTGATCATCCTACACCAATACAGTATCCAACTATATCAGGAGGATCAAAATAAGAAATCAGGAAGGGGGCCAACACTTTTTCACACCACTGTATATACACACACACACACACATACGTACATTTAAATATTTAAATATTATATGATTGCATTAATATTTATGATCATGCTATGTTAATTGGAAAAATATGTCTGTTTCAAAACAGTTTTTCCTGAACACGTGTATTTTATATTTAAATTGCACAAACCACACTTGAAAGGAATCTAAACTTCAACTTGGCTAAAGGCACAACAGCGACGCCAGCAGCAGTTTACATGCTTGACGTCAATCAGCCATTCACTGATCATCCTACACCAATACAGTATCCAACTATATCAGGAGGATCATCCTATTTTAGCCATAACATATCATCACTCATGTATATACATATATTTATGTATTTATGTATGTATATAAGAACTTAAAAATATATATAAATTTAAATATGAGGTATATATTTATTTTTAAATAAGATACTATATTTACATATTTAAATAATTATTTAAATACTTTACAATATTGTTATATTTTTATTTAAAATCCTAATATTTTTATTAAATTATAAATATAAAAATAT
>NW_015670897.1:796686-803110 GCF_001515625.1 Sinocyclocheilus rhinocerous | reverse complement strand
CTGTGTGTGTATATATATATATATATATATATATATATACACACACACACACACATACGTACATTTAAATATTTAAATATTATATGATTGCATTAATATTTATGATCATGCTATGTTAATTGGAAAAATATGTCTGTTTCAAAACAGTTTTTCCTGAACACGTGTATTTTATATTTAAATTGCACAAACCACACTTGAAAGGAATCTAAACTTCAACTTGGCTAAAGGCACAACAGCGACGCCAGCAGCAGTTTACATGCTTGACGTCAGGGAGGCTGCGAGTGAAAAGAAAGAGCTCACTCTGTGTTCAGACCTCCAGAGCTGTGAGGTCAAGAGCTGCTGAGATCAGAGAAATCAAACTGTGTTCAGAGAACGGCTCTTTTCACTGGGATAAGAGGAGACGAGCCCCTCAGCTGGGACGGCTATCAAAGGAGGTGAAGCAGAGGCTGTACTGTAATTCAGCGAGCTGTACTCTCTCGCTCGCTCGCTCTTTCTTGTGCTGCTGTTTGCTCTTACGTTGATGATGGAGTCTTTGAATTTGATGTGAAGTCTGTAGTTGGAGATGGCGATGATATCGTCACCCGCACGGCCCAGGAACTCGACCCACTCGCCCTGCAGGACAGGGAACGGGACCTGGAGAGACAGGAAAACACATGTAAAATTTACAGGACTGAATGATGATATATTGATAAGCTCTGGACAACAGCCTGTCAGTCGAGCTCTGCATGCTCTGTGTGTCTCTCTGTGTGAATGAATGGCACGGGTTCGGTTTACGCTCGCGGTGATTTCAGCGTCTGTGTCTCAATATGAGGACATGAACACATGAACTTCATCTCCAGAGCTGCTCTAAGAGTCACTTCATTTGAGAAGAAATACACACTGAAACGAAAAGGTAAAATGAAAGACTTTCAGGACAACCCGTCAAAATAAAAGCCTGGTCGGCTTCACGGGGATTATTGCTTTTATAAAACGGTTATTCCATAAACGTAGTAAGGTTTCACAGAATAACAGAGCAAATAAAGTGTAATGATATTAATAAAAACATTATTCTTCAGCCAAACAATGTAGTTCCTCAGAATCAGTTGTGGTTCCAACAGAGTTGCCGAGCAACACACAAATGTAAACAAGGGTGTATGTTTGTAGAGTAATTTATAGGAATGTAACGATTCACTCAACTCACGATTCGATTCAATTCACGATTTTGATTTCACGATTCGATTTAATTCACTCTTTTTTTTAACAAAATGATATTTGAGACAAATTATAAATTAAATGTGTCCTTTGATTATTTATATATATAATAAATACTTAACACTGGTAGTTGCGCTATAGAGTTCAGAGAATCACTTGTCATGAATATGACATCACAACCATGAGCTCATTAACATACGCTGACCCATATTTACATATCAATACATAGTCAGTGACCTGATGAATAAATTAGGTAAGCAGAGGTTAACCAATCACAACAGAGGTTGTGTATATTCAGAAGTCTTAAAGGTACAGTAACAAAATCAGAGATGGCACAAAATGGTCAAAAACAGACAAATATGTAAGTAAATATGTAAATGCACATAAAGTCATGCACAAAAAGTGCATGTTACTCCAAATTAAATAAAAGATTGCTTTTCATCATCTTTCATCAAAATGTAATAACTTGCTCTCTGAAATGACTTTCTCTTTCAGATGTCATTTATATACAGAAGTCTTAAAGGTACAGCAGCAAAATCAGAGATTGCATTATATGGTCATGAAAAACTAAACAATGGATATTTTGCTGCAAGAATCTTTGACTTACATGATAAGTAGACTTCAGGGAGAAATAAAAATGCTATAAAGTGCAGAAGGTGTAGAGAGAAATACAACATCATGGCATCTGTAAGTGCTGGTGCATTCTGCGGCTGTAATGCTGATCTATGAAAAACCGCATCCATAATTCAAGAAGCTGCATGCCAACCAAGTGACACTCTGCGTGGCATGAAAGCAGCGAGGCTTCAAAGGGATCAGGTGAGCGCTGGGAGAACGACTCCTACTGCTGAACTTCACAGAGAGAGCCTGACAGCGAACGCAACGGAGAACTCAACACAGCACGAGCAGGACACACGCAAAGACGTGTAAAAGCCACAGCTCCAAACAGTCCAGCAAACAAACACTGAAGGCTGTATGACTCAGAATCAGACTCAAATCCCAGCGCAGGAGGATGCTTGCGTTACAGATGACTGGATTTTATGCTTTGG
The DNA here is from genome assembly GCF_001515625.1 of Sinocyclocheilus rhinocerous. Classification (NCBI taxonomy): domain Eukaryota; kingdom Metazoa; phylum Chordata; class Actinopteri; order Cypriniformes; family Cyprinidae; genus Sinocyclocheilus; species Sinocyclocheilus rhinocerous. Next base: position 800,873 of record NW_015670897.1, on the reverse strand, counting down.
CGAAGATAGCGAAAGAGTCATTGCTCCTCTAGGATGCAATATACATCATTTATGAGCACAGATTCATGGCACTGTTCACTAAACAGATATGAACATGCTAAAACACAAGGTAAAATGTGCCATTCAACAATGACGTGCACATCTTTACATTTGCATCTCAATGCAACTGAATGCATATGATTATCTTATATAAATGATGAAATCTCTTTAAAGGAATAGTTCACCCAAAAATCTAAATGAGCTGAAAATGTGTTTCTTCATCAGATTTGGAGAAATGTAGCATTGCATCACTTGCTCAGCAATGGATCCTCTGCAGTGAATGGGTGCCGTCAGAATGAGAGTCCAAACAGCTGATAAAAACAGTAATCCACACTAGGGTTGGGTATCGTTTTATTTTTTTCGATACCAGTGCCAAATCGATACTTTTAAAACGGTTCCGGTGCCTAAACCGATACTTATAAAAAAAAAAAGTAAAAAAAAATTCCCCCCAAAAATGATGGATTGGCCATTAGCACTATAAACACATGATGTCCGTTTCATTCATACTGGACGCCAGAGGGCGGCCTTGGACAGAAAATACACATATCCAGTCACAGAAGTAGAGAACTCATGACCCTCCAGGAAATCCCTTATATGGACAAAGGCATAGCTATTATATCTGTAACTGAGTAAACAGAACATATAAACGTTTTGAATCACTCGACTGCGACAATAGAGTTTATCTGTGTTATTTAAGCCATCTCTGGTATTTTCATAATAATTAAGTATATTTATAATAGGGTGACCATATTTTAGTTTTCCAAAAAAAGGACAGTAGGGGGTGGGGTTCGTGGGCGGCCGTGCCATGGGTAACCTGGTTGTGCTGGACAGGCACCTATGGCTAACGCTGACGTATATGAAGGATGCAGAGAAGCCCGTCCTTTTGAACGCCCCCGTCAGTCCTTCTGGACTTTTTGGCAGCTCGGTTGAATCCCTCGCAGAGCAGGGCTTGAATTTCAGCACAGGATTGCTCATATTTCTACTGATTCCTTGTAACGCGGCTATTAAGAGAATGTAAACAGTTGATTTGACTGATCACAGGTCGAGAATAAGGAGAGATGACTGACAAGACCATGCTGGAGTATTTGCTGCTGAACAGATCCTGAGCTCATTGACGAATATCTGATCTTGTAAGATGTGCTCTCTTTACACAGAGTGCGTGATCGTGAAATCGAAAGTGAAAGTAAACAGCGCAAACGCTCATTAAAAAATATTTAAATACACCGCATCCTGAGAGCGGCTCCCTGATGCGCCAAAATTATACACAATATTAGTATGTTTAAAGGAGTGGACACGAAAATCACGGGAGCGAAACACATGTTGCGGGAGCAGGCGTCAATGGTCAGAGATTCAGGGGAGTGGGATTAAGAAAACAGCCGAATCCCGGACATTTTGGGCGATTAAGGAATTCCGGCCGGACACATTTTTGTAGGTCCAAAAAGAGGACATGTCCAGGCAAAAGAGGACATATGGTCACCCTAATTTATAATCTATTGCTAATCGATGTATTCTTTTTATGTGTTGGATTTGTATTATTAGAGCTTTCCGACTGGTTCACGTGCATTTTCTCAGTCGGGAAATAATTTTTCACATGCGGTGCCGGTGATGATGCTTCTTTACGTCTGTTTCGGAGAACTAGAGGACAAATCGATCGCTCAGGCATGGCACCGAAACCTGCGAAGTTATGAGCCATTTACACAAATATTTGTAATAAGTCACTGTTTTGGCAACCTCTATATAGGAAGATAAAAAAATACAACACAAATTAAATATCATATTAAAATAACAATAAATTAAATGTAATAGAAATTTAAATTATATATTATAATTATATAAAAATAGAAAACTGAAAACAAATAATAAAATAAAATTAAAATATATTTTGTAATTATTTAGTTTTTTTATTTTATATTATTTCATTTTAATATATTTTTTGTTGTTTTTTTTATTTTAATTTATTTTTTACACTAATATTTGTAATGAGTCACTGGTTCAACAACCTTTATATAGCGAGATATAAAAACAATTATATAATACAAAAAATAAACATTAAATATTAAAATTATAAAATTACATTTAATTAAAAGCATATAAAAATAAAAACAAATACAAAATAAATATTACAATAAAATAATATAAAACAAAATAAAAATGAATAAAATTAAACAAAAATAAATAAAATATAAACTAAAACAAATATATAATAAATATTAAAATAAAATAGAATAGAATAGAATTACAATAGAATAGAATAGAATAGAATATAGTCCCACCACTATTTTTTGAGCTTGTTATTCAACATGCTGTTGCTAGGGTGTTTTTGACTGCTAGGTCAGATGGTGTCCAGAATCGAGTCTATGAGACTGTCGTCTTCACAACGCTCTAACGTCATAGTGGCGAGTTTTACACTGACAAACAAAAAACCTTAATATAATATGCATTCATAAATTGATCACAGTAAGACCAGGAACATACTGTATATTAAGAAAGTAACTGAAATACATGGACATTAAGTGCTACATTTAGACTCGTATGTTTGTGCAAAGTCACTGAATAAGAGTCAATGTCAAGCTCTTGCGCTCTTGTTCCCGTGTCTGGTCTCTGGATGTCCCCGCTGTGTCTGTGTCATTGCTTTGTCCTTTTGATCAATTTCACTCTTTTCACCTCCACATGTTACCCACCGTCTTCCCCAGACCTCTCATTTGATTGTCTTTTCACACACATTTCAGCGCAGAGGACAGACGTGTGTGTGTGTGTGTGTGTGTGTGTGTGAGGAGTGTTAACCCACTTTCTTTACAGAGAACGAACATGTGAGATGAAACTCAGCATGGGAGAAAGCAGACATCAGGCGTGAAACTGACCTGTAGAGCGTCGTCTTCTTTGACCAGCTCTTTCTGGGGGAACAGGTCCCGGGCCTGAATGTACTCCAGACTGGGCGGCCCCTCCTCACCCTGAAAACACACACACACAAAACACACACGGTATCACATATCAACAAACTGTTCCAATTCCGAACTCTGACTGGACGGGCCGTATTTGAATTTGACCCCGTGTCAGCAGAATTCTAATGTGCCTGTCATTGGAATGTTCTGTTGCTTGGCAACTGTAAACAACTTTGCTTTGGCCAAATTCTAAAGCATGTTTACTTTAAGTATTGCCATTACAGCCGTTTTATTTTCTTATTTTCATCATCACGATCATTCATTATTAGTAATGTATAATGAAGCTGCTTATCTTAGAATTTTATGGAGATCAGACATAAACTTTCCTTTATACACCGAAACATGTGAAACAATTTTCATTCAGAAACTGCTATTAAATTTCACATATTTTGGGAGGTTATTAGCCATTTACACTAATATTTGTAACGAGTCATTGGTTCGACAACCTCTATATAGCAAGATAAAAAAATAAACAAAAAATACAATATTAAAACAATATCAATTACATGTAATAAAAAATTAAATTATATTACAAAAACAAAAAAAAACAAATATTAAAATAAAATACAGAAATAATAAACAAAATTTTTGTTACTATTTATTTTATTTTTAATATTTATGTATTTGTTTTAATTTTTATTTCATTATTTTTTTTATTATTATTAAATGTAAAATTTTTAAGTAGAAAGACTGAAGTTGTATTATTTAGCAACTTCGAAAAATCTTTTTCACAGTGTACAAATGAAAATAAACAAGTAATATCATCTTGAAAAACTTGAAGTCACATTGGTAAAATAAAAAAAATAAAAAAACACTACAATCCCATGATGCACTGCAACAAGCTCAATTTAAAAAAACAAAATCCAAAATGGTAGATGATATGAGATAAATGTATCTGCAATTCAATCAATGCTGAAAAGTATTAAATCTAGTTAAAAGTGATTATTTGACCCAGTATTTATGTATTCTGTGTATTTGTTTGCTTATTAATCACACTGTAATACATTTTTATCAATTTTACTGGTAGTCCACTGTATGAAGAATTTGTGTGTATAATATGTCAGAGTTTACTTTATTTTGATATAATCACTTACATAAATGAACTATAGTGTCCTGCACCCACTAGTAAAAAAATATAAAAAATTATAGCTTATCTGGTGACTGAATAATTTTTGGTTTGACTGTGTATATATATATATATATATA
>NW_015670897.1:793067-795229 GCF_001515625.1 Sinocyclocheilus rhinocerous | reverse complement strand
ATTATTTATTAATAATATTTGTATTTTTATAAAGTTTATTACAAATAAATAATTATTATTGATTTTATAAATAATATTATTATATTATTGCTTATTAAAATATTTTACAAATAAGAAATTACTAGTGTAAAAATAAAATTCATTAATATAATTTTTAATTCTTAATATTGATTATAATGATAATTGTTGTTATTATTAATAATATTTGTATTTTTATAAAGTTTATTACAAATAAATAATTATTATTGATTTTATAAATAATATTATTATATTATTGCTTATTAAAATATTTTACAAATAAGAAATTACTAGTGTAAAAATACTGAAAATTCATTAATAAAAATAAGAACACATTTATTTTACAGTATACCTGCAGAATTGCTATACAATAATTTTATATTACTTTAAAATATTAATATTTATGTCTATATTTTCAAATAAACCATCAAGGTTTTATTCTGACACAAAACTGACTGCAGTATAGTAAAGGCTGCACAATTTGGCCAAAAATATATCAATAGGACTATATAATTATTATTATTATTATTAAAAGTATTTTACAAATAAGAAATTACCATAGTAAAAACAGAATTGAAAAATGCTTTTTTTTTTAAAAAGCTTTTTTTTTAAACTTTTTAAAAAAAAGTAAAACTGCTGAATTGCAATACTAGTATATTAAATCTTAATGTTTTTATTTCCAGCAGAAAACTGCAGTGAGCCCTAAAAGCATCTCCTTTGTTGCCATCAGGTTTATAAATGCTTCTCATTACGAATTTGGGACATTATTTTTATAAAACAAAAACATATTCCATCATATATGTGTTACAAAAACAAAACAGTGCAGGAAACACTACAGGACAAGAACACGGACACGCATGCTTCACTGGACCGAGTGTTTGGACTGCAGCAGCTAATATTCAGAGCAGGACAGAGTTTCAAATGCAGCAGAAATGGCTGATGGCATGTTCACAGGCGTCACGTAGTGGATTTAACATTGATCTGAAGGGACCTTGAGCCGCCGCTCACATCACAGCATGAGGTGAAAGACCTTCGCCTGGCACACAAACCAACACACCTCTCCACAGAGAACACAAGAGCCAGCCCACACGGAGGAAAGCTCTCGAATGCAAACTTCACAGCATGCAACAACAAGATTTCTACATTTCAGAAGAAACTGGGAGAGGTGCAGATGTCACTGCAGAGTGAAGAACATCTGAAGACCTTCGCTCTGAACTCTGCACAGTTTGATGTTTGAGGAAGGTTAAACATTACGATGAAACCTTGAACATCAGTGAAACACACACAGCTTTCGTCATCTCTTTCCATTTCGTCATGCAGCGGTTCGGGCTGAAGTTGCCACACAGGGCATGTTAAAGTCTGCAGCCAAATCAAATGAATTTGCCATCAGCAGCCGGTCAGAATGAGAGAAGCGTTAGCAGCTGGACGAGGTGTTATGAAGGAAAAAGTCATTGCATTCATACAAGGTTATGAAAAACTTCACAATAAGACAAGCACAATAAGACATTTATTTAAGTATTATGAGCAGCATCATGAAACTGGTGCGGTCCAGAGTTATTTTAGTATTTATTTACTAAAATACATTTATATACTATTATAGTTTTCATTAATATTTTAAATTAGATTTTATTTTAAATTTTTTGTTTTCACTTTACTTTTAAAGTTTTAGTAATTTTCTTGTGTGCTTGTCATTTTTATTAGTTAAAATAAAATAAAAAAAATTTTTTTTTTATAAAATAAACTACTATTATTTAATGTCTATATAGTTTTAATTAAACTATGTAGACTTTTTTCTTTTAATTCCAAAAGTTTTGGTGAAGCGTAGTAACAGATATAAAACTAAATTTAATACATTTATTTGAACTGGAATGAAATGTATTTAACAAATCAATCATGGAAAGACTGAAATTATGTCATATTTCATGTCTTATATATTAAACATTTTACTGTATTTTATCGTACGTAACCTACACGCCTATAACTGCATCGCATATAATTATTTAGTTCAATCGTAGCGTTTGTGAATTCACAGTTATGCTTAATTGTGATTTTTAAACGGGTTTAATATATCATGAGGCCTTGGAAAGCAGTCTAATAATGTGTTTTATGGATTCTCGTCCGTGAAATGCGCCACTTCCGGTATT
>NW_015670897.1:787870-790600 GCF_001515625.1 Sinocyclocheilus rhinocerous | reverse complement strand
TAATATATCATGAGGCCTTGGAAAACAGTCTAATAATGTGTTTTATGGATTCTTGTAAAATGCGCAACTTCCGGTATTTTGCCGGTTTAGAGGATTTTTAAAAACCGAATAGTCGAATAGAATCGTATATCGTTTGTTATATCGTATAATCGTTATCGAATAAAAAAATGTTTTTACTCAATTAAAATGTTAAATGTTTTAAATTACAGATTTTACCATTTCTAAATACCTACAAAAATACTTGAAAGCAAAAAAAGGTTGAAAACTTAAAATGCTTTTCTAAGCTTTTCAAATGGACTTTTACAAGAAACTATAGAGATTCTCATTTTAGTATTTCTGATGCAAAAACTTTATATATAAAAAAGACTATTTTCTCATTGTTCTGTCTATGTGAAACTTTAAACACAGTAGATGTTAAACTAAAACCAATATCCTGAATCCTGTTACCTGCATATTTTCAGCAGATGATTTTACAGTGGTTTGACATTTGAATATTGTGATTTCAAGACTAATAATCAAGATACAATGAGCAAATGACCCAGACAGTTACAGCATCCCGCGCCGCCCACAGACAGATGGACAGAGATCACCATCACCTCTGTCTGTCTGTCTGTGTGTGTGTGTGTGTGTGTGTGTGTGTCTCTAACCTGACTGACACAAGAGCAGACGAGCCAGATGTGCCATACACACACACACACACACACAGACACAGACACAGACACACACACACACACAGACACACAGACACACAGAGACACACAGACACACACACACACAGACACACAGACACACAGACACACACTCCAGATGTTCGCAAAACACACAACTGAGAGACTGACCGGACAGATTCTATCAGGCCTGTAAACAGTTTTAGTGACCAATTCTTAAACTTTTAACATTTGGTCGCCCAAATCTTGAATATTTGCATTCATCCTTGGATTTACTATAAAACAGACAAGGAACATTTGACATAAGTTGATATGCAACATCATAATTGCTGAAATAAACTGAATTTTATGAGATTTTCAGACACCAAACCTCTGTTACATTATAAATATCGCTTTAGAGTAAAACGGGAAAACACTGAGGCGATTAGTGTTGTCAAAAGTCACGATGACGGTACTGAAATTTAAAAAATGTGACGATGCCAGCATTTCCTGCTAGCATTTTGAGCAGATTCTCATCCTCTGTTCATCATCTATTTGAATATATTTTTATTTTTATTTTTTTATTTGAATGCAATTTATTTCTGTGATCAAAGCTGAATTTTCAGCATCATTACTCCAGTCTTCAGTGTCACATGATCTTCAGAAATCATTCTAATATACTGATTTGATGCTCAAGAAACATTTCTGATTATTATCAATGTTGAAAACAGCTGTGCTGCTCAATATTTTTGTGGAAACCGCAATACATTTTTTCATCATTCCTTGATGAACAGAAAGTCAGAAAGAACAGCATTTATTTATTTGAAATGGAAATCTTTTGTAACATTATAAATGTCTTTACTGTCACTTTTGATCAATTTAATGCATCCTTGATTAATAAAATAGTCATTATTGTCAAACAAACCCTCCCGTGTTTTTTTAACACAACTTCTACTACTACAGCTTCAGAATGTTACAAAATAACAACAAACAATCTATAAATAATTAAAATGCATCATGATTTTATATCATCAAAACAAGGCAGAGGTTAGCATCCTTTTTTTCCCCTGAAGTGATATTTTGCTCAATCTTGCTAAACTTTTAAAAAATCTCATGTCATTATGATTCTATGCTGAATTTTATCTTAATAAAAATGTGAGAGTAGCAATATTTGCTTTGGCAAAGCTTTGCATGTTTTATAAAATGTTTAAATAATAAAAAATATATAAACATAATAAATAATAATAAAAATAAATACAATAATTTATTATTTTATATATTCTAAAATAATACATAAAATAAATAATATACAATATTTTAATAATTAATAAAAATATAATACAATTAAAATAACAAAAATAACATTAAATAAAAACAAATATTCAGTAAAAAAAAAAAAATTCTTAGAAAAGTCTTCTTCCTAACAATTATCAACCACTAAGCTGTTGACATTAAAACAAAACATGTGATAATTTTATGCATATTTAGTAAGTAATTCAGGCAAAATGTGTATTTGTGTTGGTTATAAAGAAAATAAAGATATGCAATTTTAATGAAACTGGAAAAAAAATGAGAAACACTAATAATAAACAAATTACATATTCATTCATGTCATTTAATGCAACATTGTCAGCATTATTAAAGCAAATATTCTCCCTTTCATAAGGATGAATAAATCTCCTCCTGCTGAAATCTTTGCTCTCACAGCTGTATTCAGACTTGCCACACTCCCAGAATTCTCTCGGGTTCACTCCCACAATTCCATGGGGCAGACGGTGGCGTGTTGCTATGGCAGCAGGCTTTGGTAGTTCTCATGAAGACACGGAGGTCATGATGCTCGTGTGAGATCAGAGCGAGACACCTGCTGCCATTTACTGAACTGCCATGAGTCAGCTTACATTCTTTCTGTGTGCGTTTACATCTATAATTAGCATAGTACAAAGTGTTAAACAAGAGAAAAAAATCTTTAGATATTCTTCAGTCAATGTTTGAAGAATCTCATCTATCATGGCTGCACAATTTGTGTGTGTGTGTGTGTATGTGTGTGTGTGTGTGTGTGTGTGTGTGTGTGTGTGGGGGTGTC
>NW_015670897.1:786107-786616 GCF_001515625.1 Sinocyclocheilus rhinocerous | reverse complement strand
GCCGCACAATGATAAGGTTGCTGCGAGATCTAGTGAGAATCATTCAAATTCTGCACAGAAATCTCTGTTATAAACAGCGCTGACATACGTCAGGAAACCACGTCAGGAAACGCTAACTGTAACCATGGTGTTGTGGTAGAAATAGACGAATGCATTACATCATTCATTTCAGGGTTTGTACAACCTTTCGTGAGAGAAATTCAAGCACTTTTCAGTGACTTATATGCATTTCACACAGCCATTTCCAGCACTTTAAAGCTCTAAAATTATCCAGTTTGAATGTTTTTTTTAATGGGATGACCAAAACATACTTTGTGGTAAACAAACACTTTTGTAAAATTTAAAAAAATACATCAAATCACAATTATAACAAGTAGACGACAGCAGACACTCTAAAAATGCTGGGTTGTTTCAACCCAACTTTGGGTCAAATATGGACTAACCCAAATTTTGGGTTAAATTTTTACATTAAATTTTTAACCCAAAAGTTGGGTTAGTCCATATTTGAC
>NW_015670897.1:770113-784832 GCF_001515625.1 Sinocyclocheilus rhinocerous | reverse complement strand
TTAAAAAAATACATCAAATCACAATTATAACAAGTAGACGACAGCAGACACTCTAAAAATGCTGGGTTGTTTCAACCCAACTTTGGGTCAAATATGGACTAACCCAAATTTTGGGTTAAATTTTTACATTAAATTTTTAACCCAAAAGTTGGGTTAGTCCATATTTGACCCAAAGTTGGGTTGAAACAACCCAGCATTTTTTTTTAGAGTGGAGGAGAACTTATTGGCTTATTAGTCATTAATTTCTACTTTTTTTTCTATATTTTGAAATGATAAAATCACTATTATAAAATATCAAATAATCAACAAATCAGATTTTGTCAGATTTTTAACCCTTTTTTTGTGCATGAAGTAAGAAAAGTCACAAACTGAACTTTTCTTCAATTTGCTACTAAATCACACATAATCACTAAAAAAAAATCACATAAAGTTGGTCAGTTCCATATACTAGAAGAATAATGGTACATTTAATAAGAGTGGAAAATATAATTTTTCTATATAAAAATTAGATTTTGCACTTGTTACTGTTGTTACTAAAAGTAAATTTTGTATGCATCTTAACTCAAGCTTAGTGCTTTACTGTCAAATCTGTATAAACAATAAACAAAAGAGAAATAAACAAGAAATGAACATGTAATATTATTAGTAGCCTAACTGCACTGATTAATGCAAAACAATAGTAATTTCATGATTAAATGATCTATATTTTAATACTCCCGCACACCACCCCCAGCGCTACCAAATCTGCTTCTGGTGCCACTGCTCTCAAATATTAGTCTGGAGCCCTGCAGGTAGGGCTGCACAATTTAGCCAAAAAGTTTTAAATATATATTAATATGGGTATTCATTATTATTATTATTAAATAACAATACACAAATTACTAAAAAACATTAAGAAATATTACTATTGTAACCATTCACTGCAAAATAAATCAAGTATTTAATAAATAATAATAATAATAATAATTGATTAATAATTAATTTATTTAATTTTACATTACAACTGAAAAAAAAAAATCTAATTTTGATTTTCCTGAAATTTGTGATTTAAAATAATTTAAAAAGTTTTAAATATATCTCGGTATTAATTATTGTGATGATGATGACTATTATTATTATTAAATAAAAATATACAAATTACTAAATGCTACTATTGTAATATATTTTATTGTACTATTGTAATAGTTCCCTGCAAAATCAAATATTTAATAATAATAATAATAATAATTTTACATTACAGCTGAACAATAATCAAATTGTGATTTTTTTCTGAAATTTGTGCTTTAAAATTTTTTTTTTTTTTAAATAATTCCATATTACTTTTTTTTTATGAGATCGATATGGGTATTAAATATTTTTTATAAAACAAAAATATGTAAATTACTAAATAATTACAAAACAAGAAATATTACTATTGTAATAGTTCACTGCAAAATAAATCAAATGTTTAATAATTATAATAATTTTTATTTTACATTACAACTGTAAAATTACAAAACTATTTTTGTAAATTATGACTGGCTTACTTTCTTCATTTTTGAATATTAAACCATCAAACTTTTTTTTTGATGCAGTAAATGCAGGAAGCCCATCTTTACGGGAGCCGTCCTGGAAATGCAATGAAAACTGCTGAATGACAGAGGAAGATCTATCAAATTATTAAGTAAATAAATAAATAAAGACTTGATTTACATGCTGTTTATCAGAACAATGACCTAAATCATGGCTCTCTGTTTGCATGGCATCAAAGTGCAGTTTGCACGAGTGTCAAAAGCTAATATAATGAGTGACGACACTGTAAGCTGTCTGCCTGCTGAATCTGTGCTATATCTCCTCATCAGCACACCAGTGGATCGACTATTAACCAGACAAAGTCAACTGAATGAGTTAAACATGACGAGCGGTTAGTCAAAACAGAAACTCACTCAGACTAGCTTCTCTCAGAACTGCAGGTAAACCAATTTCAGCCAAAATACCATAAATATTACAGCTAGTGTTAGCAAAACAATATAACAAAGATTGCATATTAAGGCATGACTTTACAGTAAAAACAAACTGAATATGTGCACTGAATTTTATGTGTAGGATTTACTTTGAAACAATTTTCACACAGAAACGGCTAGTTATAAAAAATGGCAAGTAACATTAATTTAAACATGAAATTTTGAAGTACAAAGACTAGTGAAATAGTACTTTCTTGTAAAAGTACTCCAATCTCTATTTACAACTTTTTTTGCAGTGTAAATGAATATTATATCAACATTTCCTTCGCACTTTTTATTTCCACCAAGCTAGTTGCAATGCATTATGGGACTGCCTTTTCCAGAGATGATACAAGCAAAGATGGCACAATAAGGTCTTAAAAGGAAGCATAATTATGTTTTTTACCTTTTGGACCAGCATGAGTGCATCTCTGACAGAGATCGACAAATAATCGGTTTAACCGATATTTTTCCCGATATTTAAGCATTTTTTCCTAATCATATGTATGCAGCTTTTAACAAGATCCACTCATTTAAAACTTCCTAAATTATATTGACACTTACAATATAACCTTTATTTTGCTAATAAGCATCTAAATAATTACAGCTCCGTGGAAATGAAAAAAAAAAAACGATATCGGTCAATCTCTACTAATCTACTACAGCAGATAGAATTAAAACAATAAATAAATATTGATTCTGCATATCGGTTATTGGGCACATAAAAACACAAATATTCTGTATCAGTTATTTTAAAAAAACAAACAAAAAAAAACAATATCGGCCAATTTCTAATCTCTGATGTCTTAACATGCAGGCTACGTAGAAGTGTGTGGAAGTGTGTGTTTGGCTGGAATGGAGGAGACAGAGTTAATAGAGTTAAAATAGAATAAAACTTCAGTTAATAGAGACGAATGTCTACAGAGCTCTTGATTAAGCTGAAGAAAACTCTTCACTCTTCAGCCGCTCATGTAAATGATCCAGCACTTTCTACATTACGCAGATGAATGGAGAGCTATTGTTTCCATGTCCCTGAGGCGTGGAGCCAGCAGAGACTCTGAGGATTGCAGTCGGCACGCAACGAGCCAGCGATCGACCCCTAGAAACACCCTTCACAGTCAAATCACAGTAACCAGCACTCAGGACGGCCACATCAACACCGAACTCAAGCATCCTGCAACCAAAGTGAGGTCTACCAGGACAGAACATCATTTATTTGCTCCAGTGTTGAGTATGCATACTTGGAGCTATGAAAAAGACAAAGTGCATGACTGGTGGAAAACACTTGTGACTGCAATTCAACATACAATTAAATAAAATTTGATAACACTTTACATTAAGGATACATTTGATAAACATTAGTTAACTACATTAGGTAACAAACTGACAAAAAAATAGCACTAAAGCATTTATTATTGCATATTATTAATTAAATTTATTGATTAACTACATTAATTTTTAAACTAAAATCAAGTTAATATTTTTAATGGACCTGAGCTGACATGAACCAACAATGAACAGTTGCATTTGTATTGTATTAGTAAAACTAACATTATATATAAATTGAATAAATTCTGTAACAAATGTATTGTTCAATATTAATTAAATGAATTGCAACAACTAATAATAATATAATATAATAATTATTATATTATAATATATAATTATTATAATAATATAATTATAATTGTTATTATTATTAATATTATTATTACTACTACTAAATAAAAATATAACACTACTACTGTAAAAAAAAAAATTATAATAATAATAATAACAATTTTGTTACATTTTACATTTTATTTTACAGTGGTAAAATTACTATACTAATATTCAATCTAATAATAAAAATTGTAATAAAAATAATAAATATTATTATCAATATTATTATTATTATTACTACTACTAAATAAAAATATCAAAATTACTAAAAACAAAATAACAAATATTACTCTTGTAATATTTCACTGTAAAAATGTATTCATGAAAAATATAATAATTTCACATTTTTACTTTATAACTGTAAAATTACAATACTTATATTCATTCTAATAACAATAATTCTATTATTATTATTATTTCTACTACTAGTACTACTAAATAAAAACAAAATAAGAAATAATACTCTTGTAATATTTTGAAGATTAAAATTGAAAAAAATTGAAGAAAAATAAAATAATAATTTTAATAATGAATCATTTTTAAATTAATGACTGTCTTAAGTTCTTCATTTTCAAACAATAGGCAAACACACATTTATTTTGACAGTAAACCACAGGGAGCCCTTAAACCTTCTGTTGTGTTGATAAGCGCTTCTCATTACAAGCATGGGAAGGCCTTTGATGCATGCATTTAGTTAATTTATTTAATTACATTGCAGCCTGTGCAATTTGATAAGTTTATATGAAATATTCCATCTGCAGTAAATAAACAAGCGATAATGGTGATGTTCGGACTTGGAGCCACCAGAGCAATAAATTACAGAGTAGAAATGAGGAGAGATAGAGAGAGATAGAGAGATAGAGAGAGAGAGAGAGAGATAGAGAGAGAGAGAGAGAGAGAGAGAGAGAGGGGCGATAGATTTAAGATCAATCTTTCTGATGGACTCGAGTTTTCAATCAATTCATCACGTTCTCCGTCCTCATCGTACGTCTGTCTGCTTTCAATCAGCTGATGGGTCGATTCTGCTGCGTTTGCATTCTGGCTGGTTAAAGACGGAGACATTTGGACATTCAACACCCAAACCTCCTCAAACAGACCCAGGACGGCCTTAACGAGGGGAGATTTCACTCTCCTGATGAGGATCGGCTGCAGACGCGCTATAAAAAGCTCAGAGTGACACGGAGATCTTCAAACGGCACACAGACACACCCCTGACTCCTTAAGCAAGTTACAGGACAGAACTGGGACAGGAACAAGGCCAAAACTGAGACGAAGACGCAAGCAGAAGCCAAACATACAAAAAGTGACGACAAAAGTAGAAAGCAAGAAACAGTGAGGCTAGAAACGTTATCAATAGGGATGCTCCGATCAGGATTTTTGCAGCCGATACTGAGTACCGATTTCTTGTCATGGTGATCGGCCGATACCGATGCTTCTAGCTTTGGATTTTCCAAAAGGCTTGGTTGAATAAACATGAGCACGTACTGCACTTTTAAAAATCAAAACGAGGCGCGGGTGTTTTTATATCTTTCTGAAGGAAGACTAGCTTTAGAAAATTTTTGATGTCATTTTAATTTCATCTTGCATGTGATATGCCTGATAAAGCAGCGTTTGTGAGCTCAGCGCTGCTTTGTGTATAGCCGTTACCGGGGAAACCTCTGTTTCTCCCGCTTTAAAGCACCTCCTGCTGGCAGAGAATGAATTTGCATTTTCAGTAAGTCTGTCTGATTTACGCAGCAAACATATTTTGCTTTTCCTATATCCACGGGTGCTGCGGATAATCCACGGGTCAGGTAATAAAAAATGCATTCTGATTATTTGCGGGTGGGTCCGCGGGTGGATAAAATAAATCATAAATGATGCAAATATTAACTACATTTTTTTTAAATAAATTTTTTTCGTGAGGCAGGCGATTTTCGTGTGTGTGTGTTCGTTCGTCTGATCGGGAAGTTGCATTGACAGAAACGGTGACATTCCAGATAAAGTTGGAAAGGGCTGGCCGGTATAAACACAAGCATTGACTAGAGCGGCCGCGATCAGCTGCGGTGGCCGTGGAGCCGTAACACGCCGCAGACGTGTGCAGATCAGCTCTAACGTCACTGAATCTGCTGTTAAAAATGAACCATCTATTTATCATATCATCATGCAAAACATACACGACAAATAGCGAATTTTTCATTGTTTCTCGAAACGTCATAACATTTCCACACCGGCGCCAAATCATTTATGTCCCCACGCATCATGTACGTCGTCACGCGTTGACGTCACCAAACGGCGATCGGTTCGTGAGATCGGCCAAGTGTAGTGAGTACCGATCGAGTCATAAAATGTGATTATCGGCCGATACCGATCTCCGGTCGATCGATCGGAGCATCCCTAGTTATCAACACAAAACAAACATTCAGCTAATGCAGGGCCATTCAATGTTATTGTTAAAATCATTTGGAATTTGAAATAAAGCTGAAATAAATATTAGAGAAAAAAATAACAACACACACACATACATACAGTTGTTTTTTCTCTAATAATTATATATAGTTTAGGTTTAAGTACTAAAATTACTAATAGTAAAACTTAAAATAAAGCTATATAGAAAAAAAACAGGAAAAATAAACAAACTAATAAAACAATGACAAAAGCACATAAAATTACTAAAATTAAAATTTTAAAAAATACAATAAATTGAAAATAAAAAATGTATTAATAAAATAATAACAACTATAATAATAATAATAATAATAATTATCATCATCATTATTATTAATATTATAAATATTTAAGCATATAAATAATACTAAAAATAATAAAGGTGAAAAGAAATATGCTAAATATTTTATTTACATATTTATTTTTTAACAACTTATTTTTTTTAAAACGTAAGAAGAAAAAATTCGAAATGCAAAAGCACATAACAAAATGACTAAAACTAAAATAAAAATAAAACAAAGCTTTATAGAAAAATAATAAAAATTACAAAAGCACATAAGCAGAACAAAAAATGGTAAAAGAAATAAGGCTGAAATAAAATAAAAATATGACAATTTTTTTTTAAAAATGAACAAAACTAATTAGAAATGTATATAAAATAATAAAAGCAAATGCACAAGAAAATGACTAAAAATTAAGCTAAAATAAATTTTAAAGTATGAATGACGAAAATATATATCATTTGGCTAATTCAAAATATGAAGAAAAACTACATCAGTATATAAATAATACTAAAACACGACTAAATACTAAAACAGCTCTAGTTCTCTGTTGCATTTCAGGTCGGCCACAGGAGGACGGGAACATGAATTAAATCATTCAGAGGTTTTGGGATGGGACAGCTATTGCTTTAATTCATTAAAACAATAATCATCTACTGTAATCCAGTGGGAAGCGCATGAGTTAGATTGACTGGAAATTATTACAGCGATTCAGATTAAAATGCATCCAGACTCTTCCATCAATCAGTCTCGTTTCCACGTATACCAAAGGAATTCCGTCTCTGGTTTATTATTATTTACTAATTATTTAATTATTACTAATTACCAATTATTATTATTATTATTATTGTGTATAATTAATAATACAAATACAATGTGAAATTAATCATTTACATAATTATTTAATTGATTTTTTATGGAATTTAAATTATTTTTTTTATTTTATTTTAATTTTAATTTAGCTGAAAACCAAAACCAAAAATTTTTTTTTTTTTATAATCAATTAAACAAATGTATTTAATAAATCAACACTCAAATAAAATAAAATATATAAGTTGTATATAAACATTTAAATTGCATATAAAGCCGTCTTTATATCAACTTTTTAATGATATAATTATGTTCATGTAATATGAACAATTAATGTAATTGTTGAAAAATGTAATTGTTGAATTGTTGTAAAATGTAACAGCGGATGTAATAAAAACTTCTTTTCATGACAGATTTATTCAAACATATGTAATAGTTAAACATATGTAATAAAATGCGTTATATATTAAACACTTATCACATGTTGTTTTTATAGTTATGTTATTTTTATAGTTATTTTATAACAGTTTAATTTATAATAGTTATTTTTGCTGTAAATTTGACAAAAAAATATTTATATACTAAATACCAATCACATATGTAATTTTTTATTTGTATAGTTATTTTATAATAGTTTCCAAAACAATTTTATAATTGTCATTTTTGATGGAAATTTGACAAATAAAATGCTTTATATACTAAACACCCATCGCATGTATTATTTTATAGTTATAAAAGTCATAATTTTAAAATAGTTTATAAAATACAAAAAGTTATTTTTACTGGAAATTAAACTAAATAATCAAGACAACAGGTTGAGTAAAAATATAATGAATATGTAATATAGTGCATATATTTATCAAAATGCTCCTCTCAAAAGATATTTTAGCTATAGCTGACTAACTAGTTTATGGTCATTGAATGGCTTTCCTGATGTAAATGTTTCGTGACAATGTTTACAAGCTGTTTTATTGATGTCTTTCCGCATTCAAAACACTGTTTGATATCAAAAGAATCAAAGTTTATGGATTTCAGATGAGCCACAAATAATGCTTAGTAGTGGTCGACCGATATATCGCCAAGGCCGATATATCGGCCGATATCTGCCATTTTTCAAATACCGACTTAGTCGAATCTAGTTGAGATCTTGTGAAGTGTGCATGTGACCTGCATGATCGCATTGTTCTGTGACGGTCGGTCCTATGGTCTGTGCGAATTTAATACGGACAGGAGTTTACTTCCTTTTTAATTATATTTTTATTAAATATTTATTTATTTGTGAAAAATACTATGTCTCCTAGAGTATAAGTATGTTTATTTTACACGTTTATTTTTTAATCTATTTTCAAATGATTTCAAATTTCTTAAATATGAATTAAAATAAAATTATATCGGCTTTATATCGGCCACCCTGCTTTCCAAGATATCGGCATCGGTATCGGCTGTAAAAAAAAAAAACGTATCGGTCGACCACTAATGCTTAGTGAGGTTTTATTCACGCATCAACAGAAAACAGCACAGACTAAAAGATCTCAGCTCATCAAAATGAAGACTGAGCGCTCCTTTATTGAAGATTTTGGCAAAAAAAATTATTTCGATAATTTCGAAATTTCTGTGCATCGCTAATTACAACAATCTATGAAAGCTCAGAGAGGAGAGGAGAACAGATGCGTGAGGAGGAAGAGAGATGAAGAACAAATGCTCCGGTGGGATGGGAGTCGCTTGCTTTCTCTCGCTGCTAATGAATATTTCAGGAGCAGGAATATTTGAAAAGATCACGAGGGCCCACCGCTGACGAGAACTCGCATGAAACACGGCCGTATGTGAGGCTGAGCTCATGCATGATGATGAAGATCAGCTCATCTTCAATCAAACACGATCTGCACGAGATCTCAGCATCACCACGCATCAATGCCGACAGACAAACCACAGCCAGATCCTCTTTACATGCTGATACATTAAAGCACATCAGCCTGATTCTATACTAATGCAAAAGTTCCTTCATGCGTCCATTATCAGCCTGCATTAGACTAATCAACTATATTACATGGTGGAATAAATGATTACTGTGATTATTAAATCAATTTAATCGTTTACAAAGCATCTTTTATTATATTGACTATTGACGTTCACTTTATGTGCCAATAACACTCCTTAAACATAGAAAAAAAATAATACACGTGACCTTTTGCTTGGCCTTATTGCTTTACTTGGTGTCATTTTACTGTAGCATTTACATACTAAAAACCCATTATGTTACTTTTATAGTTATTTATATTATTTTTATAGTTATTTTGTAATAGTTTATAAAATATGAGAATAAAAAACCAAAAACTAATACAATACTATACCCCATTATTATTATTAATAACATTGTTGCCATTATGATGACTATTATACTAAATAATAAATAACAATCACATAATATTTTCCTTCTTATACTTATTACACTTATACTTTAATAATCAAAATATTATACTAATATAATATAACAACATAATAATAATAAACAATAATAATAAAATATAATATAGTAATTATAATAATCATAATATTATACTGTTATAATATAAAATTTTTAATAATTTATTTTCATTACATTTTCTATTTATATTAGTATGCTTAGTTTTCATAATTTTTTTTGTGTTATGCTATATAATAATAATCATTGTTATTATTATTATTGTAATTATTTTGCAAAATTTTATATTATAATATAACAATGATTATAAGAATAATATAATATTATAAAAAATAATATTATATTTTCGATTTTTTTACTTAATAGCATTATTATTATTTACTACAATATTATGCTACTATAGTACAACTAATAATAAATAAATTATTATTATTATAATAATAAGCATAATATTATACTATTATAATATTCAATTTATAAATAATTTATTTTCATTATATTTCTTATTTTTCTTTCTATATTCTTATGCTTATTGTTGTTTTTAAACATCATTTTGTATAATATGCCATATAATAATAACAACAACAATAATAATAATTATGTTTATTATTATTATTGTATTTTTTTAGTATAATTTTATACTATTATAATATAACAATACAATATTATAACAATAAAATAATTATTTAATATACTTATTTAATAGCATTACTATTATTTACTAAAATTATAATAATAAACAATAATAATAATAAGCATATTATAATATTATAATATAATATTATAATTTAAAAAATTCTTATTTTCTTATTAAGCTTACCGATGTTTTTATTATTTAGTATAATATCATGCTACATAATAATAATAATAACAATAATTCTTATTATTGTTATTAAGTACTATATAATATAATATAATCAATCATACTAAATATTAACAATAACTTTCTGTTATTATAATACCACCAAACATTTCAAACTTTCAGAATAAACACAATCTATAAAAAAAAACAAAAAACGAAAGACCTCTAAATATTCCTAATCTGACACTCTTCTGAACTTCTCTCTCTGTCCATCAAAGATCCTGCCGTTTGCTCAAATGTGACCCTGGACCGCAAAACCAGTCATAAGTGTCCATTTTTCAAAATTGAGATTTATACATCATCTGAAACCTGAATAAATAAGCTTTCCATTGATGTATGGTTTGTTAGGATAGGACAATATTTGGCTGAGATACAACTATTTGAAAATCTGGAATCTGAGGGTGCAAAAAAATCAAAATATTGAGAAAATCATCTTTAAAGTTGTCCAAATTAAGTTCTTAGCAATGCATATTACTAATCAAAAATTAAGTTTTGATATATTTACAGTAGGAAATGTACAAAATATCTTCATGGAACATGATCTTTACTTAAAAAAAAATCAATAAAAAAACAAATCGATAATTTTGACCCATACAATATTTATTTTGGCTATTGCTACAAATATACCCCAGCGACTTAAGGCTGCTTTTGTGCTCCAGGGTCACAAATATTCCCAGTCGAGCCTCTCTTTATGACGAAACACCATCTCACTCTCGCTTTCTCAGTAGAAACAGCACTTGTGTGATCCACACACACACACACACACACATCTGTACAGTCACGTGCCGTCAAGTACTTCACCACAGCTGCAGCGCTCACACACACACACACACACACACACACTTACGAAGCAGTTGAGCATTGAGCAGGGGACGCGGTTGGTCCGGCTCATGGCGCGGTTGCCCGGGAGACACGCACTCGGATGAGAACCGCCGCAAAACCATCCGGCAAAACCATCCTTCCCTCGGCCGAGACCAGCGTGTGTTTCGCCACCTCACACACACACACACACACACACACACCGATCAGACGCACAATTCCCTGCGCTTCCTGTGGCTCAGAATATTCCAGAAGAAAGACGGAGGCGCTGGTGAAGACAGGACAGGAGAGCAGCGGAGAGAGAGACGGACAGATGTGTTCACCGGCGTCAGCGCACAGAGATCAGAGATGGAGAGAGAGAGAGAATCAGACGGGGTATTGCCTGATGCTAAGCTCCGCCCTTGTGCACTGCATCCCCCTCACGCTCTCACTCTCTCTCTTTATTCCTGCGTTCACCCTTCACCGAGATCTCATCCGTGCCAGCCTGCAACCTCATATCACTGCATCCATGCGCACAAAACACACTGGAGCCAAAACACCCAGACCATTTCCGGTCTGAAGACGGGAAATAAAGACAATAAACACAGCTTTCTATTGCATCATGCTCACTGCTGCCGTTCCTCGGACGTGCCACAGTGCAGAACAGGGCTATTATAGTTAACCAAAACTGATATTAAAACCATTAAAAAACATTTTTGTTACTTGAAATAAAATAAATGTTAACTGAAATAAAATAACATTTAAAAATATATATTTCAGCTAGTTGCCATGGCAACATTTCTCATCTTAATTTAATTTACCTTGATGTACTAAAATAAAACTGGAACTGAAATAAATATTAATAGACTATGTAGCCTACTAAAAAGGACAAAAAAAAACAAAATTACTAAATCATTCAAACTGAAACTAAAACAAAATATAAATATAAAAACTGATTCAAAATATTAATAAAACTATTAGTAATGATACTAAAATGGGACTGATTCCTACTCATTCCACGTCCACATGTCTTAATATATTAAATAAAATATTTAACTAATAAAATAAAAACAAAAAAATATAAAAATAAAAACGGACTCAAAATAAAAATTAATAAAAACTACATAGACATTAAAAATAACAAAGCCTACTAAAAATGACAAATGCAACAAAATTACTAAAACTTTAACAAATTAAATAAAATATATACATATAAACTATTTATATATTTTTTATTTTAAAAAAGTATGTGTATATATATATATATATATATATATATATATATACACACACACACATACACATAAATCAGTTTTTAATATTAATATTTTATTTAGTATTTAGATAAATTAATCTGTCGATTATTTCCTCAATCGTTTTGAAAGTGATTCCAACGATATCGTTTCTCTTTGTCTTTATCGTTATAGTTGTGGTGTGGACTCTGCTATTCTTTAATATTGAGAACGATTTTTAGAACTATATCTTTATCGTCCAACTTAAGATTCCCGTCACTAGCACACAATTGCTCTACACATAAAAGGAAACATACATAATAAAACAAATCCAGCAACATGAATCACGTGCTCATCAGGTTAATGTATCCTTCACTGTGAGTTTTGTCTGTTGAAGTGCTGCGATGCTGCATGGCTGCAGTGGGGGGGGTGCATCAGTGCGCTTCAGTCACGACGGGCGAGACACTGACACACAGAGAGAGAGAGAGAGAGAGGATCCGCAGCGGCACCAGTGACACAGCATTCTCCAGCATCTCCTTCTCCCTCCCGCTCCACTGTGAGACACTAGCTCTGCAGTTTCCCAGCATGCATTGCTGTCTGCACTAAAGGACATGCTGTACCTCGCCGCCCGTCTCTAGAAGAGACTCCCAAACGCTCGGAGCGTGAGGAACGTGCCACGATGTGCCACGACATTTCATGTCCACCTCACCCTAACATTTCATGCCTTCATGTACTGAATAAAATATATTCTCAAATACATAGAAACCATTAGTTGTTTTTCTAACTAACACTAAGCCACCTTTAAGTCAATAAAAAAAAAAGTGAACTTTAAATCAATTTCCCGCTTTTAAACTTCTAAACATGACAAACATTTTAAAAAATATTTTTAGGTTATCTTTTACTTTATTTTATTCTCTTATGTATGCATTTTGTTTTATAAATCTCTTTATTTTTCTCTATTTTCTGAAAATATTTTTTTATTTTAAGGACAGCTTTTACTTCATTTTTATTTAGAAGCTTGCTCACTCTAAAATTAAATGTGTAAAATAAAGTTATTATTTTTATTTTAAAAAATTTATTCAACAAAAATATAAAATTTTTCAGATGTTTCTTTTTTTTTTTTTTAAATTAATCCACGTTAAAAACGAAGCGAACAAATGACGAGGTTCATATTGAAGCGATCTGGAAGTTCATCCACTCTTTCTTAAAGGGGTCATATGATGCTGCTAAAAAGAACAGTATTTTGTGTATTTGGTGTAATGAAATGTGTTTGTGGTTTAAGGTTAAAAAAACACATTATTTTCCACATACTGTACATTATTGTTTCTCCTCTATGCCCCGCCTTTCTGAAACGCGTCGATTTTTACAAAGCTCATCGGTCTGAAAAGCGAGGTGTGCTGTGATTGGCCAGCTATCCAGTGCGTTATGATTAGCCGAATACCTCAAGCGTGAGACGGAAATGTTACGCCCCAGCCACGAGACTAAAACATGAAAACCCATTATAAACATCTTCTTTATGCACCAAGAGCTTGTAACACTCCAAAGAGAAAGGAAAACTTGAAATCGCATCATATGACCCCTTTAATGTTGGGATCAGAAGGAAGGCGATGCAAAGACTGTTTCCACAGCTTGGCACTGAACAGCGTCTTGTTGTCTTTGGAGCATCTTTATCGTTTGGTTTCTGTGTAGCCCTGCGTGTGCCTCTCTCGTTATTTACACTACATGCGTGAATTGGTGGGCGGAGCTAAACAGGCAGTGCTGTAGAATCGGTGGTGGCACTGAACAGCGTCTTGTTGTCTTTGGAGCATCTTTATCGTTTGGTTTCTGTGTAGCCCTGCGTGTGCCTCTCTCGTTATTTACACTACATGCGTGAATTGGTGGGCGGAGCTAAACAGGCAGTGATGTAGAATCGGTGGGCGGAGCTAAACAGGAAGTGATGTAGAAGCAGGCGTTGATCTTCTGCGGAGGCGGGGTTTAGCCACAATATTACATCATAGAGCGGCACATTCAACAACCTGTCGTTTTGGCAGATTGGCTTCAATATAAACCGTTTTTAGACTAAAGAGAAAGTTCTGAGTTCTGAAACTCCCAGGATGTTTTTATAGTACAATGAGCTCTTATACGTCACAAGATTAAGGGAAATTGGATTTCTCAATTCATGACCCCTTTTACAAAATTTGAAAAGAATCTTTTATGAATTAAACCTTTCATTTATATAATAATTTATAACAATTATAGTTATA
>NW_015670897.1:763401-769934 GCF_001515625.1 Sinocyclocheilus rhinocerous | reverse complement strand
ACACCCACACACACACACACACGTCTCACACACACACACACACACACACATCTCACACACACGTGTCGTTCCCCTGAAACCTGATGTGCACGTAACACAAATGCATGACACAGGAGCCTAAAGGAAAACCTTCAACAACACCACAAACAACTCAATCTGTTTAACTGCATGAGCCATCAGAACACATTAGTGTACAGTAAACAACCGCTGTCATGATCATTCATCAACACACAACCACATCCAAGAGTGATGTCCAACCTTCTGAGTAATACATAATCATCATAAATTAAGTAGAAAAGCACTATATCATTACTATACTTAATGACTCACACATATAAAGAAATTTTTATAATTATAAATATAAAATTAATAGAATTCTAAATTTTATATATATATTTTTTTTTTCTCCTCTCTATTTCTTTTTGTTTTTATATACCAGCCTTGCAATACTTGGAAACATGGAAACTTTCATAAAACTCTGTCAATAGAGTGAATGATTCATGTAGATGTACATTCACTGGTTTCACTTTAACTCGAGTCTTATGTGATAATCTGAAGCTCCTGGAGCCATAAAACAGCTCAACCTGTATTTTAGCACTAAACTGAACCCGTTCCTCTCTAAAGTACATGTTTTCATACGGAGGACGGACACAGGTGAGCTCAGAGCCTGACATCATGCAGGACAGTGTTCGGCCCCACCTTCACACGGCCCATTATTCACAGACAAAAACGAGGCAAAAGATCCTCATTGTCGTCTGTGAGTGAACGGGTCAAACTAACCCCGGTGTGCAATAAAAGTACTAGTGTGAAAGCCCCCTAAGATTAAGTACTAAAACTACAAAATAAAACTCAAATAATTATTGATTAACAACTATTTACATTTTAATATTTCACTGAAATTAGTTTCACATGCTGTGAAACTGTCCTGTAAATTAAACTAAAATTAACACTATATAGAAATATTTTAAAATGATTAAATCCTAAACTAAAATTAAAATGAAAATAAAAATATAAAAAGCTAATTCAAAATATGAAAACAATTATAATAGTATATAGATAATAAATAATAATAATACTAAACACTTGTGTATTAATTTAAGATTAATTTTATTATAAATATTTCACTGAAATTAGTTTCACATGCTGTGAAACTGTCCTGTAAATTAAACTAAAATTAACACTATATAGAAATATTTTTAAATGATTAAATCCTAAACTAAAATTAAAATGAAAATAAAAATATAAAAAGCTAATTCAAAATATGAAAAAAATTATAATAGTATATAGATAATAAATAATAATAATACTAAACACTTTTGTATTAATTTAAGATTAATTTTATTATATGGACTATAATGGAAAAGCACTTACAAAAAACATTCTAATTTATCTTTAAAGTCCAAAAAATGAGCCAAAAAAGATGACCAGGTTTACAAGATTGTAAAACAAAACATGTCATTCCAATTCTAATTAGAATTCAACTTCCTATGTGTCGTGGCCAATTCAATTCAAATTCACACGGAGAAGAGTCAAATCATAAACTCTGAATTTTACCCAATCCTGTCATCTACACGTCTTCAACTTCTTACCTTCCAGTCAATCATTTCCAGCCTCTCGCCACAATACTGATTATTATTTCAGCTGGGATTCTGAGTGAATAAGAATGGAAACATGCAAACCACAATTTCTGCAATCAATTTCCTCAACAGAAAATGTAGAAACGCTCTTACAACACCAAAAACTGTTGCTGATTTACCAAATGGAGTCTCAAGAGAACAAGCAATAAGAAAAACAGCCCAAATTATCACGTTCAGAACATCTTCACAGGAACATTTTCCAGGCGCTTCGTTGCCCAGACAATTAAAGACGCTACACAATATAAACGCGGCCACAACGGGCCAGTGAGAAGCATTGACTGCATCCACTCGACCAGAACACAGAACCGGCATCAGGCCATCAGTTCCCATCCAATCACACACCAATTAGCTATCACAGGTCTTCTGCAGAGCTTTTAAGACCTTTTTCCACACACATAAAATTACTATCACATGCCCCTACAGGACAAACCAACAATTTATAATGAGTGATCATAAACAAGCCAGAAATACACCGGGACTCTTATTTTGAAATGTATATGCTTTACTACTTCCATCTGCTCATTCAAAAAGATGAGAGAAATATGGGAACCAAAATACCAAAAATAACCAAAATAAAAAAGATTTAATGCATCAAGAGGGACTTTCAATCATAAACAAGCCTGAAATACACAGTGACTCTTATTTTGAAATGTTGATACTTTACTACTTCCAGCTGCTTATTCAAAAAGATGAAAGAAAAATGGAAACCTAAATACCATAATAACAAAAAAGAGAAGATTATGCATAATGAGGGATTTTTTCCAAATCATAAACAAGCCCGAAATACACCGGGACTCTTATTTTGAAATGTATATGCTTTACTACTTCCATCTGCTCATTCAAAACGATGAGAAATATGGGAACCAAAATACCACAAATAAAAAAGATTTAATGCATCAAGAGGGACTTTTAATCATAAACAAGACTGAAATACAGTGACTCTTATTTTGAATTGCCTATACTTTACTACTTCCAGCTGCTTATTCAAAAAGATGAAAGAAATATGGAAACCTAAATACCATAATAACAAAAAAGAGAAGATTTTATGCATAATGAGGGACTTTTTCCAAATCATAAACATGCCCGAAATACACAGGGACTCTTATTTTGAAATGTATATGCTTTACTACTTCCATCTGCTCATTTAAAAAGATGAGAAATATGGGAACCAAAATACCAAAAATAGCCAAAATTAAAAAAAAAGATTTTATGCATAATGAGGGACTTTCAATCATAAACAAGCCTGAAATACACAGTGACTCTTATTTTGAAATGTCTATACTTTACTACTTCCATCTGCTTATTCAAAAAGATGAAAGAAATATGAAAACCTAAATACCATAATTTAACAAAAAAAAGAGAAGATTTTATGCACAATGAGGGACTTTTTCCAAATCATAAACAAGCCCGAAATACACAGGGCTCTTATTTTGAAATGTCTAAACTTTACTACGTCCAGCTGCTCATTTAAAAAGATGAGACATAAATTATGCACTATTACAACCATCTACAACATATTATAATATAAAAACCATAACGTAAACATTATCAATTCATCAAAGCTGCATCATTAGCAATCGTTAGGCAAAAATATGCGGTATTCACTGATTGTGCAACTGCGATCCTGTTGAACTTAAGACTTTGAAATCTGCAGTGCTCACATTTATTTAAGTGAATCATAACCTTTTGAAGTTTAATAACCACACATTCGTATCGCCGCGACTCTTTTCCATCCCCAAATGTAAAGACCTCTTAAAATGAAGACTTTTTGTTATACTATTTAAGATTGTATGGTCTTAAATTTGAGCCGCAGAAACTCTGTATCAGGAAAAAAGCGACTGCAGCATTCAAGTTCTGGTTTAGTCTCATGGAGACGATAAAATGGATTCTACCAAGAGTTTCTGAGCAGCTGCTGGCATGAGCTCAGTGCAGAACTGACCCAGCAGTGCTTGGCTTTACTCGTGTACGAACGGTCCTGAGGAAGACGAGGCACAGGCTGTGCTTTGTTTACGGAGAGCGCTAAGTGTTTAATGAGTATCGAGGGGCGCGTTCACTCGCTCAGACTCAGTTAAGTGAATCATAACCTTTTGAAGTTTAATAACCACACATTCGTATCGCCGCGACTCTTTTCCATCCCCAAATGTAAAGACCTCTTAAAATGAAGACTTTTTGTTATACTATTTAAGATTGTATGGTCTTAAATTTGAGCCGCAGAAACTCTGTATCAGGAAAAAAGCGACTGCAGCATTCAAGTTCTGGTTTAGTCTCATGGAGACGATAAAATGGATTCTACCAAGAGTTTCTGAGCAGCTGCTGGCATGAGCTCAGTGCAGAACTGACCCAGCAGTGCTTGGCTTTACTCGTGTACGAACAGTCCTGAGGAAGACGAGGCACAGGCTGTGCTTTGTTTACGGAGAGCGCTAAGTGTTTAATGAGTATCGAGGGACGCGTTCACTCGCTCAGACTCAGAGCGCCACATCATCATGGAAAACCCACGGCTTCACACTCCGCTGCTCTCACAAAGTGTCTTTAAATTGTGAATGAAGCCCAAAAAACATCCACAAATGACAAGACTGAACTGTCACTGTGCTTTATCAGGAAAAATGCATATTATAAAACTGATAAATAAACCATGTTCAAAACTAATACACGCACCAATGCTATTTTAGTGTCATTGATATTTTTGAAATAGATTTTTTCTATTTTCTGTTTTAACTTCAATTTTAGCTACAATTTTAGCCATTCTGTTTTTTGTCATTTTCATTAAATTTAGTTTACATTAAATATATCTATATCATTTTTTTTACTTTTTTTGTATTAGTTTATTTAGTCTGTTATTTTAGTACTTCATTTTAAACTAAACAAAAATTAGAAATATTGCCTTTGCAACTAGTTAAATAAGTTAAATAAGTTAAATAAATAACTAAATAAAATAAGTTTAAGTTTAAGAAACAAATATATGCACCAGTGTTATTTTAGTATCATTGATTTATTATTATAGATTTTGTTAATATTTTAATTAGGTTTTGTCTGTTTACTTTTCTAATATATTTTACATTTCTATCTGTTTTTTCTTTAATTTTAGTTGCAGTTTTAGTAAGTTTGTGTGTTTGTCATTTTTATTCGTTTTTGTTTTTAAAATACGTTTATATAGTTTTTATTAAATGTATTTATTTGTTTTAGTTACTTCATGTTAAACTTACCTTGGCAACTAGTTAAAATAAGTTTACTTTTTTATATTTTATATCATTTCAGTTAACGTTTATTTTATTTCATGTAATGAAAATGTTTTTTATGGTTTTACTTTTAGTTAACGATAATAAATCTGATATGCTCATCTGTAACCAAACTACATTTATTATTTTCTGATAAATTCATCAAAATGAAATGAGTTTATGACTAGAAAACGAATATCTGCCAATGGAGTTTTTTTTTTTTTTTATTACTATTTTTCAGCATAAACTCATTTAGTTTTGTTCAATTTCTCAAAAAACAAGACTTCATATCTTTATGTTGCATCTCAAGTAAATGTATCTCGGTTCAAGGATGTTTTGATGTTTGATAAACAAGACAAAACACTGAGGAAGATTTCCATTTTGTGCATTGCATGCAACATTTAACGCCATAATTCTATGAATTTAAGACTTCCTGCTACGATTTAAGACCTTCATTTGTAAATGGGCGACTTTTTAAGATTATGTCGAAACATACTAAGCCTACAGCCAAAAATAGTCAAGATTGCTCTAATGCTGACACTGTTTAGTTTGAGATGATCGTACATTAAGCCTAAACATTAGGGAGACTGCAGTAAATAGCCGGCTTAAAAGACTCAAGTAACCAATTAACCTCAAACTAGAACACAATTTCGCAGTAAAAGTGTTTCTAATAAAACTCCAAGACGACCAGCAGCATCCGTCAGCGTTTAAGAGGCATCAGCATTCCCCCAACCTTTCTTCAAACATGTACACGCAAACATCAAAGATCTTCCCAACATCTGGTAACCCCTGCATGGTAGTTTTACAGGGA
Source organism: Sinocyclocheilus rhinocerous (assembly GCF_001515625.1). Lineage (NCBI taxonomy): Eukaryota > Metazoa > Chordata > Actinopteri > Cypriniformes > Cyprinidae > Sinocyclocheilus > Sinocyclocheilus rhinocerous. The sequence goes on along the minus strand of NW_015670897.1, from coordinate 764,271 downwards.
AAGTCCACTCTGGAAGAGCAGAAAGTGAAAAACAGGAAGAGAACGGAATGCAAACCCTCAAAGGCAGTTAATAATGAGGGTCATGACAAAAAAAACAAAGCACAACATGTGATCTAAAGACGGGAAAATCACTACATACAGACACGCATCAGACTGGTCTGCCCATAATGAAAGGATTGTTTCATAAAGGTGATAGAAGATGTCTTGGCTTGCTATTCCAGCCGGAGGACATTTCTTTAGCATGCATTGAGTCAAAGAGCAGCTCGGCCTGCAGAGATCATACTGAACGCATGCCGTACACTCGGGATGGATTATTGGATTTGAAGCGCACAAAATGTATCTAGGTTTTCCTCAGGTGACCCTCAGTCAGTAAAAGACCAGTAAATGATAAAAAGATACCTGAATCCCACAAAAAAACGTCCCGAAATGTCATCTTCCTAACCAAAATCAAATGAAAAAGCAAGTTATTGCATTGTGACGCACTCAAACACCCCGCAGACTCACCATTTTCTCAGCAGATGTGCTTTGATTTAGTCTCGGCTACGGCTCCTCCAGCTCTCCTCACCGCGGCGGGTCTCTCAACTCAGTGACAGCTCACGAGACACACGATCTGAAAGAAAACAGATCAGAAATCAGCCAACGACTCTGAGGGGTCAAAATGCAGTGGTGACACTGCTCACTAAACGTAAACCATTCAACACATGAGCATCAGAGAGGTCAGATGGGGTTTAAATCACAATCTGTGGTCCAAATCGTCCTAAAGGTGTTTAATGGGGTCATGACACTGAGGACAGAACTATTAACATAAATAATAAATAAATAAAATACATAAATGTATTTTTTTCTTAAAATAATTTTAAAATGTATATA
>NW_015670897.1:762367-763381 GCF_001515625.1 Sinocyclocheilus rhinocerous | reverse complement strand
AAAAAAAAGACCAAATCTTTGAGCCAAACTGAAATAGACGGGGGTTTAGGGGAGGTCCAAGATAACAGTATTCTGCGCCTAGCAAGAACAGATGCAAAAGCTATGACGTCAGCCTGTCTCCGGCTTAAAGGCTGACACCGAGAAGGAAATGTAAATATATTATTATATACTGTTGACATTTCTCACAGTGTAAAATTTTGTCTTTAAATATACAGTATGATGCGCTTTGCTATAGGACATGACTAAATACATGTAAAAATGAGGTGAAAAGCAAACTGCTTCATCTACCCGTTTCTGAATGCAAGAATGCATCTTACTAAATGCCTCCCTAAAAATGTGTCCAATTGGTTAAAAATTATACTGGGCTTCTTTAAGATCAGTCCAGTCAGCTGAAAAGTTGAACTTGAAAATATGTAGCTTTGCACATCTTATGTACATGCATCTTATTGCTTTGTTATTATTCATGCAAGCAGCAAGGACACACATCAGTGTTGTACAATAAGTGATATTAGTGTTCAGTTCTGCTCAGATCAAACTCTTTCTTAGGAATTTTCAGCATTTGTATTTTACTTGCTCAGTCTCCAAATATTAAAAAAATTAGACAGAAAAAGAATGAGTTTAACACATAGTTAAGCAAACAGGTCCGAACACGCACAAACAGGAAAACAAACATGCACGCAGGTTATCATCAGCGCAACAAACTCTGCAGTCTGTCACTGTCAGGAGCTCTAAACACACACACACAGAGTATAATCATCCAGCGTAAAGCACTGTGTGTGTTTGTATGCATTCATGAACACACCCATGGACTTCCTCCTGACCCCGCACCGCTCTCACCCGCTGAGACGACCTTGATCTCCAGCTACAAGCCCACTAATAGGATGATGAGCTTTGATTTACAGGAAAAGGAAAGTGAAAAACTCCACAAGAGCTCATGGGAAACACACACATCACACAACCATGTGTGCTGCACACTCGTTGACTGGGTTTCCTACCAAAAAGTTCTAAAAAAAA
>NW_015670897.1:757689-762264 GCF_001515625.1 Sinocyclocheilus rhinocerous | reverse complement strand
ATATATATATATATATATATATATATATATATATATATACATACATACACACACACACAGCAAAAAAAATTAAATAATAGAAAATAATAATTATAATAAAAAACACACTATTTTGAAAAAAAGAGAAAAAGACACTATTTGAAACCTAAACGGCTTACTAATTAAAATGGTCATTCTTTCACACTCTCAGAAAAAAAGGTACAAAAGATGTCACCTTAGATGTTCAAAAAGGTCAAATATGTACAATTTAGGTACTAACATATACTTTTAAAGTACTAACCAGTAAACTTAAAGGTACTAATATGCACCCTTTAGGGTTAAATAATGTACAAAAGTATACCTTTTGAAAAAGTACCACCCCAGTGACAGCTTCTGAACTTTGATTTCTGAGAGTGTAGTTTCAAACATGACAGCTCTACTTGAGTGCAAGAGGGCAGCCTTTACCCACAATGCAAGGCTGCTGCAGATTCATTTGAAACACACCCTCTGAAGTCGATCCACTGCTGCAAACTCTCCTGAGACACGTCAAAGATATCAGAAATACTTCTTACACTCCCCTCATCTCATGGCATTTCAAAAGAGAAGAGAAACTGTCCGACACTGGAACATGCTGCGCTGAAACACTGTAGCAGTTGCTGAACGTTCTAAACTTCCGAAAGCGCGACAAATGTAACAAGCGCAACATTCCACTGGAGCGCAACAGCCTGTCAGTCAATGAACAGCTCATTCACAGCCGAGACACGACAAAACGAGTTCAGCTCTTACCTGAGCGCGTCTGTGTGCGTGGACTAACTCCTGAACTCTTCACGCCACGGTCACGCCTATCCACGCTCACACACAAAGCGCGCGGAGTGGGCGGAGACTGGAGAGCGCGGCGCGTGAAGTACGTGACAGCGCTGTTCTTGAGCGTATCTCGGCAGCACATGCACAGCACGCGGGTTAACATCGCTGTGTGCTCTAAACAAACTTTCAATGCATGTGTGTCCACACAACAGCATGTGCGCGCATCTGTATCAGTCCAGCAACATAAACGCGCTGTGTGTTGTTTGCGTGCAACGCCCCCACCCGTGATACATTTCACAATCACAGTAGAGTCCCCGTCCGGACCCCTCCTGAGACACCGCTGCTGTCCGTGTGTTTACAGTGCACTGGAATGACCTGGAGAAAACTGCAAGCGGAAGCCATTTAATGCGTACAAAGTTAGTTTACTCTTTCAATTAATTCACTTTGTGATATATATATAATCACATATCACAAAGTTAATTAATTGAAAGAGTAAAAGACCCTTATGACTGGTTTTGTGGTCCGTTGACTGGGTTTCCTACCAAAAAGTTCTAAAAAAAAAAGTTAAAGTTAAAATTAAAGTTCTGTACAGAAATTCACACCGTTTCAGACCATTATTTTGCAGTGCAAGTTGATGAATATGGCTGTCAGGGAGTAGCATAATAGCTATATTTTTTTGTGCAAATTAAAAAAAGTTTTTAATTCATTCATTTATTTGTAAAGACAATTTAACATTTAATTAAAAAAAAATATTATAAATATATACACACTGTATATACACACACACATACATATACATACATACATTTTAATTATTAAATATTTATATACATATATACACGTACTAGAGATGCACACATCGGTGTATAAATATTATCTAATTTAATTTGTTTTTTTATTATAATTATTTTACAAATATACCCCAGCGACTTAAGACTGCTTTTGTGCTCCAGGGTCACAAGTGACACATTGAATTAAACATGACGTTTCAAAGTAGAGAAACTTAAAAAGAATTTTTCTTGTAAAACAGTAAAACATACTCCAATAATCATTGTTTTATTTACACATTTTTTAAGAACATTTTTAAGAAGTGTATAAGAACACTTTATTATTACTGTATATTGAAAAAACTACAGTTTCAGTTTCAGTCTTAGAAACCACAATCTTTGAGGAAAATTCTCTGATATTTCCATTTGCTCCATGATGGCTGTTTATACATTATGCAGACTAACATGCAGAAAGCTGACAAAGTTAAAAGACCCTCACACCCCTTATATTTATAAATCAGTGATAATATGAAGATAAATATTCTATATCAGCGTTTATTGCACTTGCTTTCTAAACAATGTCACACACAAACCTCCCCACAGTTTCCAAGCCTCCAGACACGCCACCTTTAAACACGGCACAAAACGCCTTTTATGGCATTAACATGCGCTGCGCTCACCGAGCATTTACGACGGGACTTCCGCGTGCGTCTCACCTGCGAGGTGTGATGGAGGAAGTGAAAAGAAAGTGAAAGTGTGTTTTCTATGTTTAGCCTTCATGAACTTTCCATTCCCCACAAATGGGACTGCCAGTTTCTGCAGCACTTGGAAAACATTATTATATTTCACAGGTTTTTCAACAAGGCCTCTAACACAGAGAACGATGTTTTTTTAAGACGGATTTTTTTTGGTTAATCTGAACCTTGCATCAGGAATAACTGTGGACACGCGTGTGCAGCTGAACCTGAGGAGTTGCCACACACTTCTAGAACAGCAAAGCCTTAGATCCGCATTCCCACAGCCACACCCACAGCAGCGGCACACAGGTCCAAACACGTCGGTCCTTATCTGACTTTACACAACACACACCAAACTATTCTAGATGCATTTCAGAAATCATTCAACAACTCAAATGATAGATTGAGAGATGTGACTTAATGCCCCAACATATGAATCCACAAAAACCTAATACCCAAAATGGAGGTTCCTATTACAGTTTAATGCATAGAAAGCCCTTTATATTGTGTAAGAAAAACATGAAATGCAATACTAAAAAGCAGAGATGTGACCATGCTGCTATGATTTATATACAGTGTAATGCAACTTTAGTGCAACTGAATATAATGCAACATTTACTTTTGTCCCATAGCTCTCAATCAGGTTTGATTTTTGTCCCTTTGTAGTAAAAAATCTGGGACCTCTGCTTTAAAAACGACGTGCTGTTTCCAGGATTGATTTCATTTTTTTATCATTAACTCACTAACATTACTAGTTAATGTTTGTGTTACCAAACAGACTTTTTTTCTCAAATGCATATGTATATATTTACATTTAGTGTATTTTTACTCACATGCCCCCTAACATGCCTCACGATTTTGTTAAATAACTTACTACTGCACTGGACTACTGTAGTAAACTACTGCAAGAAGGTGAAACTGTAACAGCCTGTGAAGTTCAGCACAAACTCTGCTTTAGCTCAATCATTGAGAGCATTTGGCATCAAAACAAAGCTGTTTTATTCCTGCTGAATCGTGCGGATACATTTATCCAGCGGCCAGGCCTGCGAAACGGAGAAAACTACAACCAACTTCCACACAGCGCTGCACACGCTCCAAACATAACACAACTGACATCAAATCCTCCATGAGGAAAACACTAGACACAAGCTAGAATCTGTTTCCAGGTCAATACGAAGGGGACGACGAACTCAAATTCAGGCTGGCGGGATGACCTCGCTGACCTCTAGACTCTTATCAAGCTGAATCTCAATTCAAAACACAGATACAAGCACTGTCGTCATCAACAGAGCAAATTGAAATCGGCTGTTTGGGAAAATTGGATTTGGCGAGTCTGTGTTTAGCATAGATGACAATCTGATCTCATTTATTTCCCTTCAGATCAAAATTGCATCTGTGCAGCAGATCTTATGAACACAAATTGGTGAGAGGGAATTAAAAACCACAGCAGGGCCAATATAAAAACAATAAAAACTACGGAAAATAATGATACATCAAATCTTTTCAGATTGTTGAGGAGAGATGCGCTAGCAATGGACTTTGGATTTTCTCCTGGCAGAGAATGAAATAAGTGAAAAAGACACATGTAGCCATTGGAATATACTAGGATTTGTTCAAATCTGATTTTTAGACCCACTGTTCAAACTTATGTGTGGCTGGGTCTGATTCCAAACCACCTGCCAAAGTTGGTTATCATTTAAAATCTGATTTCATGTGTTTTTTCTCTTATCAGACTAAATAAATAAATAAAATAGGTAAATAAAAAGTTAAAATAAAAAATAAAATTAAAATAAAAAATTTAATTAAATTAAATTAAATTAAACATTTTAGTTTGAGATTTTTGAACAATTAAGGCAATAATGACTTGGTTGGTTGACAACCATCCAGAACACCACAGTAATGCACTGACACCCATCTGACACATAAAAAACTAGTTTCATGATTATAATCACAAGATTTATAAATAGCCACAAATTTCCCTTTTAAAAACTGTAGCAATGGATGCTCTGCAGTGAATGGGTGCCGTCAGAATGAGAGTCCAAACAGCTGATAAAAACATCACAATAATCCACAAGTAATCCACAGCACTCCAGTCCATCAGTGAATGTCTTGTGAAGACACAAGCTGAGACAAATCCAGCATTAAGATGTTTTTAACTTCAAACCGCTGCTTCCAGCTAAAACAAGTCCATAATCCATTATTAACGCTTCCTCCATTGAAAAAGTCTTCTCATCTGAATCAGGAGAGAAATCTGCACAGATCAAGCAGCGTTTAAACAGCTCTAAACA
>NW_015670897.1:757413-757636 GCF_001515625.1 Sinocyclocheilus rhinocerous | reverse complement strand
TCACTGGAGGAAGTGTTATTATGGATTATGGACTATTTTGGCCAGAAGCAACGGTTTGAGGTTGAAAACGCCTTAATGATGGATTTGTTTCTGACAAACATGCAGCTTTTCACTTCAGAAGGCGTTAACTGATGGACTGGAGTGGTGTGGATTACTTGTGGATTATTGCAAAGACTACAGAATACCCAAGACGTGTCACTCGTATAGTTTTGAATGGGGAAAA
>NW_015670897.1:752439-756562 GCF_001515625.1 Sinocyclocheilus rhinocerous | reverse complement strand
AATTATTGACATTTTTTATAACCTTTTTTAAAACAAAAAGCAATAGAATTTTTTTTTTTTACATTTAACCACTGTATTTTTAAATTATTTGAGACAAACAACTAATTTTTTTTTGTTTTGTTTTAACAGTCAAAAACAAAATAAAAATTAAACTAATATCTAATTTCTAATGTTTTATATGCAGATTAAATAGGTTAAACTTCTGTCTTGTCTCCCGAGGCCACCTCAAAGCTAAAATGTCAATTTTTCTAACAGGAGATAATGCTACATTCAAAACTATTATTAAAGCGATCATAAACATACTGTCACGGCTACAGGGAGCTAGATTCAGAGCGGTGCAGGAGTAGTCATGAGGCTATTTAAAGAGCCGTCTGACCTGTAACATGAGCATGAGCCATCAATTAGACATTTCACCAAAAGCACTGAGACGGATCGCTGAGCTTCCCAGGCTGAGGAATGAGAACGGGATCCGGTGGGTTTGAACAGGAGCCAATCACTGGTGCTCACTGGTAGAACTCGCAAAATTATAATCAAACGGAACCGGAGCAATCGTTCTCCATTAGACATATGAAAATGCTTTTGCAAACAGCGTTCCATTGGCTGCAGGCCACAAACTACTGTCTGTTTCATATGTAACTGAAGAAGGACAAAAAAATACACCAGTAAGGCACAGCACTGAAAGCATTCAGCAGACGCCCTTAACCAGAGCAATTTACAAAAGAGTGCTTAAACATCACACAAGACTATACTGTAATCAACAGATGTCAAGCAAGCACTTTAGTATGACATCTGATAGAAAAATAAGTGATTTCAACATAAATTCACACTCTTATCTAGTACAAATAATTGTAATACAGATATATAACAAACCTTGAAGTTAGACCTTTAATTAAAATGAAACTATAAATTGCCAATATAATTTCTAACACATTATTTGTCCCTTTTTTTTGCATAAAAAAATCTATTTAATTTTTTTGAGTAGAGATGTGCTCTTGGACTTTCGATTTTCGAACCGGAGCAATCGTTCTCCATTAGACATATGAAAATGCTTTTGCAAACAGCGTTCCATTGGCTGCAGGCCACAAACTACTGTCTGTTTCATATGTAACTGAAGAAGGACAAAAAAATACACCAGTAAGGCACAGCACTGAAAGCATTCAGCAGACGCCCTTAACCAGAGCAATTTACAAAAGAGTGCTTAAACATCACACAAGACTATACTGTAATCAACAGATGTCAAGCAAGCACTTTAGTATGACATCTGATAGAAAAATAAGTGATTTCAACATTCATTCACACTCTTATCTAGTACAAATAATTGTAATACAGATATATAACAAACCTTGAAGTTAGACCTTTAATTAAAATGAAACTATAAATTGCCAATATAATTTCTAACACATTATTTGTCCCTTTTTTTTTTACATAAAAAAATCTATTGAATTTTTTGAGTAGAGATGTGCTCTTGGACTTTCGATTTTCTCCTGGTATATAATAAAATAAGCTTAAACTACAAATAATAATTAAAATATTTAACAATATCATACAATATCTAATATAATTTTAAAAAAATTTAAATAAATGTAAATAATAATAATAGTTAATAATATTGCTAACAAGAAATTTTATAAAGAAGCAATTTAATTGTGAATGATGCATAATTGCTAAACAATACCAATATTTTACTATGCATGCATTGCATGTGTGTGTTTTTCTTTACTACAGAAAAGTCCTATAGGCATCTTATATAACACCAGCAATTCAGATACAAAGCCATTTCAGGAAGATCAAGGCACTTTATTACACAACGCTTGTGAATTCATTAAAAAAGTGCATGTGTGTATATACTGAAATACTCAACGTATACTCTTCAAATGTGACTTTCTGACAGTTCACCCCAGTTAGTGGTCTTTGATATGTGTGTGTGTGTGTGTGTGTGTGTCTGTCTGTCTGTGTGAGTGTGAGTGTGAGTGTCTGTGTGTGTCTGTCTGTGTGTCTGTGTTTAGTATGGGTGGAGGATTTTACAGCCTGTAAAACATCCCAGCTGGTCAATACATCCACATACAAACACATGTTCGACAGAAACCAGATAAAAAAACACGCTAAATCACGCGTGTTTAGTTTACACAACAATCCGCCAAACGTAACCGCAAGCACATTAAAGTATAATCAAGTTAAATAAACAGAAAATGAAATATGATCAAGATACTCACGTGAGTGAGTGAGTGAGTGTGTGTGTCTGCGAGTGTGTGTGTGTGTGTGTGTGTGTGTCTGTCTGTCTGTGTGAGTGTGAGTGTGAGTGTCTGTGTGTGTCTGTCTGTGTGTCTGTGTTTAGTATGGGTGGAGGATTTTACAGCCTGTAAAACATCCCAGCTGGTCAATACATCCACATACAAACACATGTTCGACAGAAACCAGATAAAAAAACACGCTAAATCACGCGTGTTTAGTTTACACAACAATCCGCCAAACGTAACCGCAAGCACATTAAAGTATAATCAAGTTAAATAAACAGAAAATGAAATATGATCAAGATACTCACTGTGAAAGAATCAGCTGACACAACGGTGACTCAGTAGAGCGCACTACTTCCGCATTCACTGGCGATGAACTATGCGTCAGCCAATCATGATGGAGCGTGTCTGTAGAGTTGACCAATGGCGAGGCGGAATCCGTCGCGTACTAGACGCCCGACAGCCAATGGAAGGCCACGGTGGCTTAGCGGCTCAAACTACAGGACGCCTGAATGCCGCGAGCACACCCACATGCGAACCAATCAGGGCGAGGCTGAGGCGGAGTGGGAGGTGTGAGCCAATAGAAAATCACAGCGCGGCACTAGGGGACCACGTGTTTCAGGGAGCGTCGTGCTTATATTTAAAGCGACGGCAAAAATATAATTTTACCCCTTTTCCATGTCTAACAAACAATGGTGACAATATGTATTCGTGCACAAGAGCATAAATGATTCAACAGACTCTTCAGCTGAGTGTGTTTAGAGGTGAAGTATCTGGATTGAATCAACTTGTGCAACTGCTCATGAGGTTTCAAGGGTTTGACAGGTTTATGTCACACCATCACACCAATAAAGTATTGATTTTAAATAGAGTAGAATCATTAATGCCTGTGAAATTTGTGGAAGATGCAATATAAAGAACTAAGATAACACATGTTTACTTGCACAAATCATCTTGCACTCTGTGCTGCTTGTCCTGAAATACCTCGTTTGCACAATATCATGTACAGTATTTATGTAAAAGTACTTGTATAGTTTGTCTTAGATTATGTATATATAGTCAAATATTTATAGTATATTTGTAGTTAGATTACCGCTGTCAGTAGGTTAGCTATGTATAGGTTAATAATTGTTTCTTACTTCTATTGTTGTATGTTTATATTTATGTTTAATTATGTAGCTCTGTGATCCTGCGAGGCATGACATTTCATTCCAGTGTATGTCCACACATGTAGAGGAATGACAATAAAGCTCATGTTGACTACAGATCAAACATATGCAAACAAATTTTGTTTATTGCAAGTTGTATTGTTTTGCATAATATGTATTATATTGTTTAGTGTATATAATGTACTGGATTGTGCATTGCATACAGTAATGCATACTTGCATATGCACACAATTATCCTTGCAGCAATGGTTGCTGTTCTCTAAACACATTGAAGAGTCCAGCTGATCATTAAAGGGTTAGTTCACCCAAAAATGAAAATTAGGCTGTGTTTTACTCACCCCCGAGGCATCCTAGGTGTATATGACTTTCTTCTTTCAGACGAATCCAGTCGGAGTTATATTAAAAATTGTCTTTGATCTTTCAAGCTGTTTCATGGCACTCAGCGGGTGTTGCATTGCTTCTGTCCAAAAGAAGTTAAATAAAAATCGCCCATCCATAAAAACAAGCGTCTCACACGGCTCCGGGGGGTGAACAAAGGCCTTCTGTAGCAAATCGATGCGTTTTTGTAAGAAAAATATCCATATTCAAAATGTAATAAATCACTTGAATCTAGCTTGCACTCACTGTTGTAAACAGAAGCAGTTCCGGGGGAATGACGTACCTCATACATCATGCTCCCGGAACTGCTTCTGTGTACAACTGTTGGCGCAAGCTACATTA